>NW_024540408.1:0-120237 GCF_016647625.1 Suillus subalutaceus
CTCGTCGAAGGTCGTATGTCGTGTAGTGTACCTGTGTAAATTGAGAATCATATCCTAGCAAAGCTTATAATATACGTAATATGTACCTGCATTGTTTGGACTGAGTATATCCTGTTGTCCGGGATGACAACCGAATTACGCTCGTCATCCATGAACACATGATTGCAATAACTAACATCCAACTTTCGAAGTTGATATAGTATGTGGTCTTTTAGTTTTGGTATGAATCCCTATGAGTTATCATGAATACGATGAACGTCGAGAAGAGGGGCACTTACCGCTACAGCTGGATCAATATCGTGTTGGCGAAGAAAATCTGAAAATATCTAATGGATTGTTGCGACTGAGCTTGGGTATGTAGTGATGACATTCGAGTCCCACAGGCAAGTCAATCGCTGCATCCTGGTTAGCGTACAAATTTTGACCTGATTCTGCTGTGCGTCGAAGGACGCGACGATGACGTTCATGCCTAGTGAGTTGAGCTGAAGTGTCTAATTTGTTGGTCAAAGGATAGAAAGCTTTCAGTGCCCTATGGGCCAACTCTCCCTGTTACAAAATCAAGTTAGTTCAGGAAATATGATAGAGATTCACGTACGATTTGTGTGGTAAAGGAGTCTGTTGTCCCAAAGAGTTGGATTGATCGCATGTAGTCCCCCATGGCATGAAATTTATAAGTATTTAAATTGAATTTCTTAGCCTTTCGGCCACCGTCGCCAACGTTCGGATTGTGGAGACCTGAACCTTCACGTGCAGCCTTGCGCTCTCGAGCAGCCTTTTCTTTCGGCAGCTCCGCTGTATTGAAAGCAACGCACGTGAAATCGCGAAACTTGCGCAACTGACGCGAGAGCTTCTTAAAAGTCTCTTCCAGTGCCGATAAGGTAGTCTCAGAGTGCACCCTCAATTTTGCAAGGGCGTGCCAGTGCGCAACCTATACAGAAGTGACCGAATAATTATATCATGGTCTTCAGGGAAAAGCCCTTCAAAGACAGGTATAGCACACTATGATAGATATCAATGTCGTACTATAATGCATAAAGTGAAAAAAAAACACTAACCTGCAGGATATCTTCAAAATCTCGTGCTGCAAGCTTTTTCATTTCTGACGTGTTATTCGTAAATTTCCGAATAACGCCGTTACCATATGATGGGACCTGGCGAAATCTAAGCCACATATCATCAATTTCATAACAAGGAGAAAAAAAATAACGGACCTATTATCGAGACGTGCAACCAGGCTGTTGCCGCCAGGAAGCGCATAAAGGAGACGGATGAGATGTGTAAATAATGCCTTCCATGTGCCCAGCTCGCACTCGTGCATCAAATCAACAGTGAGCATGCGAAAAGCATTGAATCCTACTAGTAGGCCAAGTTTATCTACAAACACATTCTCATAGAAAATTGGAAACCGATCAATATATTATATTACAAAGTTAGTCTCACCATGGTTGGCACCCATGACCCTTGGCCAAGGGTCGCCTGGACTTTAGAGCTGTCGACAGTATTTCCCCATCTATATATGAATTCGCGGGCTTTGGTCACCTTCGCAAGAGAGTAAGCTCTGAGACTTGTTACGCGATCTCGCATGTCTCTGAGGAGGCCCAAAAGATCAAACAAAGCTTTCGGGATCAGGCAGCGTGGACATGGGCAAGAGCCCATGTCTTTGATTGTTGCGATCAAAACCCTGAAATGATGATGAAGACTTTAACAAGGGACGAAGATGAAGAAATATAGCATACTTTTCAGGGTAATTGGCCGAATAAGTAAAGATGCATGGAAAGACTCGTCGTAATATTCCATCCGGACACATGAGCACAATTCCATGACGGTATGCGCAAATAAACTCAGCATCGAGCAAGATGTTCCAACATGCATGGAATAACTCTCGTCGACAATGCGTCTGTAGGGCCGCGACGCCGGTTTTTGATACGCGAGATAGAGTGCTCAAAATGTCCTTAATGCGATCCGGAAGCTGAAAAAATAGTAAATGTCAGGTACAGCGACACAGGAGATAATTGACATACCAAGGGTAAGAATCCTATGAGATGACATGCACCAGACGTGGGTGATGAGCGTGCGTACTTGCTAAGATTTCCGAAGTATAGGTACAAAGGCCAGGCCTTAGCTGTTCCGAAGTTTGCAAGGTGAGTTGCATCGGAAAAAAACATGAGCCCCGCAATAACACGTTCGAGCGAGCAGCCAGGTTCTTTTGGCTGCCTCTGCAAGTCATCCTGAGCTTCTAGCCAGGTGTCAGAGGTATAGAGCTCGTCGAACATGCGCTCCTCGTGATTGTCGAGGGAATCCTTCCACAAGCGCTTGAAAGGAAAAAGGTGGAAAGCGTTGGCTTGAATGTCGGCGAACGCAGAACGTATGACTGCTACAAGCAGCCGAAAGTGGAATCCTGGAACGCTAAACGATTGAGGCTGATCGTCCTTCGACTTTGTAGGAATGTCAATGGTAACATCTGTCTCGACCCAATCATCAGGAAAAATAGCAGTCTTCTTGCTCGTATCATTGTCTAGTGTGCGCAGACACCTCCTGACTGAAACCCCGACCAGGTCCTTTACATTGAAGTCAATTGCTTGCATCACATCTTTAACAAGCCGGGTTACTTCCCCCTGCAACTTCTGGTGACTCCCGGAGTTCATCCATGTAATGAGACGATATGTGGACATATTCAGGAAGGGGTACAGTGGCAGTTTAGAAACCCCGCGAGACGGGTCGGTTCCTTGAGTATCGTGTAATTCGATAGGTATGGGAGATGAATCGGCTAACAGCACAGATGGAACAAACTTATTGGGTTCAAATGATGGGCGCCGAGGATATCATCGAGAGAGTCCAAAGGCGTTACACACTGTTTGGAGTGTATCACGTAGCGTTAGTAGGACTCTTCGGATTCTATGCTGCGGGGGATTTCAAGTTTTCGGTCACCAGAGACGGGCCGGCCCCAGCAACATTTGAAGGATTGATATCCTCATCATCAGGTAGTAGATCGTCGAAATTCCTTGGAACTAATGTGCGTCAAGACAGATGTTGACGGGGGTCTGCTAACGATCCATGAATACTAGTACATCAGCGATAAAAATTATGAAGGTGCATACCTGGAACATCATGGCATCCTTTGGCAACATCCTCCTCCATTGCAAAATCTGATTCCTGTAACATAAAACCTGATGCACCAATATGAACGTTACTGGCCTGAGTGTCTAGATTGATCTGCTCAGGTAGTTGATCCTCAGGCTTGGGACCAGTCACAGTGAACGCAGGTGTTGTGCAATGCGCTATGGGTTTTGAACGACAGTCCTTTGGGAACCTTATTGGCTCAAGCAGCCATGTCTGATACATGGGTTTACATAGCAGTTCTCAAAGGACATTGAACTTACTTACAGTGGTATTGCCATGACTAGTACTAGCCTGAGGCTGCGGTTGGCCCAGGTGTGAGGTTAATTTGCGTGATACTTGGATTGAATTTTTTGCCCGCTCCCGCCTTTTCTCGGTTGCCAATGTGCTTGCTTTTTGATAGAACCTGCACGTAGCCCGATGCCTGGAAAGTCCACGAGAATTCGTATCTTTTGCCCAGGAGCAACCCAGGCCCGTTGCCATATTGTTGCTGCAGCATAAGATCATGGAAAGGATCAATACGAGACACAAACCGACCCAGAGCGGTCAAGAGATATACATTCAATGCTCAAGTGACTACAGGCAGAGCCTGAGCAGGAATTCTAAGAGACTGAGACCTTCGACGATTTCAGAATGACTTGGACTCTCTGACTCGGAATCAGACAGGTATGACTTAATTATTAACAAACAGGTCAAAGCTGAACTCCGTCGTCACCTCGAACTTGAGAGGAAATTTTCCTTTAATGGCACATTTGAAATGCCGCATAGCTCCGATTGAATGAGCATACAGTAACATTGATAATGGTATCATGATGGTATACTACATCTTCCATACTGAATCTTTGAACATTTGAACATGTTGGAACAAGTAACACTCTCCTCTACCGTTTCCGACACGACTCCTTCGTCATCTCCATCAGAATTGTCTGGGCTAACTTCCCCTCGACATTTCCGCGCTGAGCATAGAGAATTCAAGAAAGAAGGTACAACAGGCCCGAAGAGAGATACAATCATATTTGGTGTGTGACGACATCTCCTTACCTAGTAAGATGCCAGGAGCAAATACTCATTAGGATGTGTAAGATGACCCTGGATGAAATCGATATTGAGGCAGACGAAGAGCAAACCGAGATTTTCACTTGGTACACCATTGACGCGGTTTGTGCAAGTTACGCTGCAGCGCGAAACCGAGTACGCCAGTATACTCAACTTGCCAAGATATATCAACAAGAGGCAGATGATTGGGCTATCAAACTTGAGAGGGCCAGTTATGTTATGCCAGACTACAAGCCCGTGTGGTGGATGTCGTGCTTGAGCTAGGTAGGGCTATCAATATCACAAGCCTTTGCCCTGGGTGACCGGTTAGAATCTTGAGCTTCTTGATATAGGTTTATTCGCTGAATGTGATTGTACAAGCCAGCCATCAATATTTATGACATTATCGTACGCCTATTCCCAAATTGTGTTAGGTACTAGTATGTAGTACTAGGTCACAGTGCCATACGAGCACTGCAATTCTATGTTACCGTGACCAGTGATTGCCATGTATTTATCAGATGTGACCTTCAAGTTCTGAACTTGACCTTCAAACCCCAGTCTTATTGCGTCCCCTACTTTTTACTAGTACTCCGAGTCAACGCTCACAACTTGAACGACTTGGTTTTTCCGGCCAGTACTAAGTCACGGTCACGGTATTACTCGTCCGAGTCCTCAGTGAGGCTACTACTAGTAGTTGTTGAGAATGTTAGCGACGATCTCAAAGTCAATGTAGGAACTCGTGCTGACTCGAATGCAGTCGAATATGATCCCTGTAAGCATGAAATATTTTCATGACCCAACCGCAATATTGACCAGAACGACATTTCAGCCTTCGACGAGGTCGTCAAAATGCTTGAACTTTCGCAGCGAGACGATGGATGCAGTCTTGTTGACATAGACGGTGGTAAGTCGTTTGTCTCAAGTTCAAGTTGGGGTTTATAACCCGATCGGAACCGAATAGTCATCTACGACGTGCTTAACAATGCTACAATTAGCGTCCTCGGAAGCGCGACGACTGCAATGTTGCCAGAGCTACTGCTAGTATGTATTTCCTTCTCGGTTATTAGTTCACATATTGAACTATTTCTTAGCGGTCAGGAATGTTGTGAACAAGGCCAGAGTCGACGCTCTCACCCCCAGGTCCAAACGCCATGAGGAGAAGTGTTACTCGTTTGATCAAATCGAAGTGAGTGCGTCATTATTGTACTCACTTCGTATTCCCCACTCATAATTGTGTTACAGTCGTCACTAGCGCATATAACAAGAAGAACAGTGCGGTGACTGACAAATGCGATGACGCCGGTGTCTGCATGATCATGGAAAGGGTCCTCAACAACGTCCATTCCGATGACCTTACGCCATCTAAGCGCGGGTACTTACACTATTTCCCAAGTTGCCACTGGTATGACATGTGTCATTTCTTTCACCGCCGGATTCTAACTGTACATTGTAGCAACCAAGGATGTCCTCGATGCCAATGGCGTGGTGTCAAAACACTCAGACAATGTCGACGATCTTGTCGAACCGATTCTTGACGAGTTATCTGCTCGAGCTGCCAAGCGCACTGATGACATCAATGTCCCTGCCAGTAAGTACCGTCATGGCCGTAAAGTGACCACGTCCTAAACCATCAAATTCAGTTGCCGAAAACGATGTCTAGAACATGTCGCCTAAATGATTCAGCCATTTCAAAGCGGCATTTCATACCCGACAGCCGCGCACATACCTCGTTCTTTGTTTACCACTGTTACTCGAATACCCTAATGCAAACTCTTCCCTCGTTTTTATACCTAGACGAAGTTTAATGTCCAAGGCCAGACAAGTGAGATGTTGTCTTCAACATGGCGCCAATGGCCAGTCTACCTATGATCGTGACGCGCTCTATTTAATGGCACCCTTTCACTCCTGCACATTTAAATGATATTTCTCCATTTTGATATCACTCCTACCCCGCCAGCATGGCACAATAAATGTCAGCCGGGGTAGTGCTCATGATTGCTGTTAACTTTACAGAACTGGAGCAGCTTCACCCACAGGTCACAGTAACAATTGAGACTCAAACTTCCCTTTCCAGAGTACGACATTGGCATAACCTCTGCAATTTGGGACAATGATAAAGGAAGAGGGCATGACAGCAAACCGTCCGCAATGCATGTTCAAGGTGAAAAGATTGCTTGTGTGCCCTAATCTTCGTTCAGTATTCGACTTATTCAAGGGAGCCTTCCTGGTCATCACTCTTAACTCAAAACAGACCTTATAGCACGATATATCGACTTGACAACATATATGTGTATCAGCGCAGTCACTAGAGATTAGGCGGCGGCAGGGGCATGTCACAATCCTTTCATGAACTGCCGGAGGTATCTATATATGCTGACCAGTGCTAAAAGCGACTGTTCTTCAGAATGTCTTGAAGCAAGAAACATACACAGGTGTGAGTGACAATGCTCGACAACAGTGATATGAGTGCGCTCTCGTTCCTGACTCACTGTGATGGCGATGTGTCACAATTCTTTCATGAACTGCCAGAGGTATCTATATATGCTGACCAGTGCTAAAAGCGACTGTTTTTCAGAATGTCTTGAAGCAAGAAACATACACAAGTGTGAGTGACAATGCTCAACAACGGTGATACGAGTGCGCTCTCGTTCCTGACTCACTGCGATGGCGATGTGTCACAATTCTTTCATGAACTGCCAGAGGTATCTATATATGCTGACCAGTGCTAAAAGCAACTGTTCTTCAGAATGTCTTGAATCAAGAAACATACACGAGTGTGAGTGATAATGCTCGACAACGGTGATACGAGTGCACTCCTGTTCCTGACTCACTGCGATGGCAACATATCATAATTTTTTCGTGAAACACCAGAGGCATATATGTACTTTAATCAGTGGTAATGCGACTGTTGTTCAGAATGTCTTGAATGATCTCGCAATACAGAATATGAACAAGTGTAAGTGATAATGCCCAACTACATTGGCACAAATGCGCTCCCGTTCCTGGTTCACTACGATGGCAACATATCATAATTTTTTCACGAAATGCCAGAGGCATATATGTACTTTGATCAGTGGTAATGCGACTGTTGTTTAGAATGTCTTGAATGATCTCGCAATCCAGAATATGAACAAGTGTAAGTGGTAATGCCCAACCACATTGGCATGAATGCGCTCCTGTTCCTGGCTCACTGCAGTGGCGACGAGTCACAAATTTGTCGCAAACTCCTCCTCCTTCTCTGTATTAGTAACTATCCATGGCTATGTGGGATTAAGCCAAATTTCTCAGAGTATATATCGTGATATTTAGCAGGAGCAGAATTAGATCCGTCTACAATTGCCATGGCTACAATGCCAAGAACTCATGGGTTCACTGATGATGTCGCTCAAAATGAATTCTAAACACTTTGAAAGCTTTAACCCCAGTGAAAATCGACAAGAATGAGGTAGATACGTGCCGATAGATGTCTAAGTACAAAATGAGATGGATACAAATCTAAGAAATTTGAGAAGGCAAAACTCTAATTTTGTGCAAACGCAAAGAATCTTTCCAAAGGTGAAAAGATGCAAACATGTCGGACTTTGATTGCGTAGTTTGCAACTTTGCGACAAATTTTGCACCTGCATGCATTCAATGCACGTGTGTATTTTGCACAAGTCCATAACTGTATTTGCATTAATGATGTTTATTGGAGTCCTAGTACAGTTGAACCACTCGCATCTTCTCATCTGCCCACCATGTCATTCGCCCCCGCTGCGACACCGAGTCCAGCTCGATATGACCATTCCCTTGTGTTGCTAGCACAACACGACAATCGCAAGCCCGGGGCGGCGAGCAGTTGTTTCGCTTAATGTGACTGCCAGTGTTGTCTTTGAGGAGAGGAACTCGGTCCTTGCTAGTTCTTCGTGCCTCTCCCTTATGTTTCCTTGGTCACTGGTCTTTCTATCACACTGATCAATCTCTCTACTTCACTCACTCAAACCAATCTCGTCTTCCACCCTTCATTAACCAGTCACGGTAGCATCACGCACACGAAATCTATTCGTTTTCGAATCATCAAACTAATCTACAGCAGCCCTTCGCTCTCTCATCCTTCTCATCCCTTACCTCCCCTGATTGACCTAGTAGTGAGCTGGACTTGTTTCATGGATTGTCATGAATGACAATCCCGTCTACTGGACTTATTGCTGGTGCGCTCCTGATGACATCGACACGACACCTGAAACCCACGAGTCCTCCATCGAGATCCCAGATACATTGGCCACCTCCCCCTCTAATCCTCTGAAACGAGCTGTATCTCCTGATGTCGAAGTTCAACCAATACCAGCACCGAAAAAAAAGCGAACTGGCAGTACTACGAGTGGCCTCCCAGACTCACCTTCACCACTCTCCATCAGTTCGAGATTCCCTGTATTGAATCTCATGATCAAGAGAATGAGGTAAGTGCCATATTTTTCGTACTATTTTATTGAATAAGTCACTGGCAGGTAATGAGGCGACCAGACTCACCCTGCAGGCTCGGACGTTCTGTGGCACCTGCCATCTGAATGTGGATCAGCACCAGCGCTATCGCCGCTATGTAGTACCGACAAAGGAAACGCTAAGGAAACGGCCAACATAGAGGTGAGTCAAATGTGCACCTCGCATTGCATCAATTTGGTACTAACTTCAACTGCGCTCGCTAGATAAAAAATCCACTGTAAGTTTTAGATGTCTAGATACTTGGTCACCAGCGTGAACCGGCTGCATTCGCACTCTACTGGAACAATCTGTCTACCAGTATCAAGGAGGTACATGCTACATCGGGGAGAACCTCCCGCGCTAATGCAGTACAACAGGAATACAAACGAAAGGCCACGGCGCAGGTGAGTGTCGTCGTGCCTACTGGTTCTATTGGCCACTGTACTAACTGGTTCTTCCACTACTACAGGTCAGCTCTTCTTCGACGCTCCAAGGCAAGGACAGCGAGAATGAGCACCATGACTAGCGGCAGGATCCTGGTGGATGTGTGCATGATAGCATTGGCATCGGGATGGTGGGATGGCGGGAGGAGCAACCCCACTATTATAGTACCTGCCTAATACCAGTAATTCACAGTGATACCCATCTACAATTCATTCAATAGCATTAGATCTGTATTGATACCATTTTCCGGGCCAAATCAAACCATTTTGACCTATCTCAAGATCTAAATTTCCTTTCGACTTCTATCTTTTCTTGTCTCGAAAAGTGCCGTTTTTTCGAAAGACCTCGAAACACGACGATAATATCTATAGGCTTTATTTTCTTTGATATATATCGACACGTATCTACCTCTTTCTTGTCGATTTTCACTGGGCTTTAACCTTGAATTGAATATGCAAATGCACAACGTTGGTACGAGTCACATGTGAAATAGGAATTGACAAGGACTCGGACGTGTCACCGCGGTGTGGCTGTTTAGGATCACTACGATAGTAAGTGAGAGTTTCTCGCTTCATTCACCTGGATTTGGATTGCTAAGTAGTCTGACAATTGCTGACAGTAAAATCATATTCCATGTGCGAGCGATTAAATATGTTGGTGACGAGATTATGTGTGCCGTGCGGACATCAGTGAACCGAGGGAAACCCGAGAAGGACATATATTACCTATCTAAAAGTCTTATAGTACTTGAAACATAAGGAAAGAAAAATAGGAACACTCAGAAAACGTACCCACTTGACGCTACAGGCAGCAATGATGCAATGTCACAACATTGTCACAATCTCGCAGATTTGATGACCAATGTGAACACCAAGAAAGCCTTGAATAGTCATGTAATTTACAGCATAAATGAGAATGGCTTGTGCTACCGTGTCTTGCCGGTCATCCCGCTACGACGTCACAACCTTATCATAAACTCCTCGCGATAATCTAAATTTGCAGACATTAATCGCTATGTAACAACAACTCAGTTCATTGTGGTAGAAAATTGTATCCTTCGATAGTTCTCACGGTTACAATAACACGGACTCATGGATTCACTGATGGACTCGCCAGACAGTCAGGTAAAAAGCCATTGATCAGATGACACACTGATGGGCGCAGGATTGTACGGAATGTCTTGATGAGCTGGCGAGCCTCTACAATTTGAGGGTCAGTTGCTGACGTCGGCGTGGTCTTCCCATATGTAACTTTCATGATCGTCGTTGCAGCATAACTTCCAAAATCTCGTAAGTAACACACTGTCAGACCCCACGTACTGCATGCAGAGACGCTCACACGTGAAACAGGATCTGCGTCACCGTCACTACTAACTAGGTTTGGGATGCACGGAACTCCGAGTCACGGCCCGGGTATGTCGGGTTCCTCACTTCACATCGGTGTATTGTATATACGTATTCAATGTATTGCAAACTGGAAGCTTAAGGCAGACAAATCAAAATAATGCACGAAACGGAAAGGCCCGAGTGAGTGAGTCTGCAAGATTGCAAGTGAGTTTGACAATCGAGCTTGTAACGGTATAAAAGCAGCATTCCTCGAATCGCAGTACACTCAGCACCCCAGTAAAGCTCCAACAATCACTTCGCTGTGAGATCTAGCAATCATGAAAGGACTTTTGTCACTTGTTCTCGTCTCCATCGCTCTCCTGCAGACGGCAGCAGCAGCACCCACTGTGTCAGAGCGCTCCCAAGGTATTTGCACCGACATTGTTTTCGCATGTTTTACTCACCTTACTATTGTAGCCGTCAAAAAGAGCGAGGGCGAGCAGAGTATGTCTCTACTTGTCTGTACTGGTATCTGCACCCGTCTCACAAGAATATTGACGACATAGATGTCGGGAAGCGCAGCTACATCTCCTTCCAGAGTACGTTTTGATTCCTCCGTATTCTCGTGTCCTGTCTAACGAGAGAGATGCATAGATAACCCTCCTGAAGATGATGAAGGTAATTATCCAGTGCTAGTGTCGCTCTGTTCTAACACGAAACGCGTCGCGGTGTAGTCCTTACAGGTACCACTGAGACCGAGACTGAAGGTAGTTACTTCGCGCTGACCTTCTTCTGAAGAGTTATACTAATCTGTTGATGACACAGATATCGAGAAGCGCGCCATGGGCCGGGTGGCGGCCTGTACGTTTCTATTTCTCTGTATTCTCGCGTCCTGTCTAACGAGAGATACATAGATAGGCCTCCTGTAGATGATGAAGAATGACGTCGAGGAAGGTAATTATCTAATGCTGGTCTTGTTTTTGAGTTTTTTTACTTACTCACTCTGTTAAACACGCAGTTCTTGACAACACCGAAGGTATGTCTTGAGTATTGAGTTTCGACTCTTTCTAGAATCATTCTAGCCTCAGATTATAGAAGCGCTATGACGTCTCCGAGAACGCTGGCAGTTGTCTGGGTCGTCCTCCGGAAGTCCAAGTATTGCAGATCATTAAAGCTGTCATGGCACAATAACTCCCGATGTTTTTATCTATGTATTACAGTGTACTGTGCTCGTTTGTGGTGAATATATTCTTGAAGTTCCGAGGACATCTTCGATCCCTTTACCACAAAGATTCTTTCGGGGTAACAATTAATTCCAAGTCATGCTTGAAACTACTGGATGCGTTGTTTTTTTTGTCCGTTGGGGCGTGGCCCTATAGTAGACAATACCTACAACATATAGCTAAATGTATGTAAATGTATAACGTGTCTACTGGGGCCTGTTCTAATGGTTCAGGCAAAGATGCGAGAACGGAGACGCCAACTGAAGATGAGTGACAATAATGGCAACGGGGTGGCGGTTGAACGTTGATTGGTAGTACTTGTTCAAGAAATTTTTGATAAGTGTTCAATTTATCTCTGGCCGCGTCAAGGATGTTTTCAAAAACAGTATCGCATGTAACTGGCTCATCGACTTGTGTCTCGCATGCGATCGACGAAAAAGACTGTTTGATCGCCAGCTGTCTCATTCTTCAGTGTCTGTTGCGCACCTGTGGTTCTGCGTAGACGCAGCAGGGGCACAAATTGACGTTCACATTCAACCGGAAGCTGTACAGATGCGAATTCATGCAAGAGATCCGAGACAGACTTCGCTAAGAAGGATGCACGTAGGTCAAGGAAGTGACAGTAAATAGCGACGAGAAAGTTAGATTTCGTGCGACGAGCGACATATAGACCGGGAACACGTGAGAGGGACTGAGATAAAGGCAAAGCCAATAAACTATCCAGGTGGGATCAGATGATGTCTTCACTGGAATAGAACCAAGGGGGATATCGCTCCAAGAAGTGCAAAAAAGAGACATCTTTGCACGAACCAAGAGAGAGTCGGCGGTTAATGGAACAGTGACAATAACCAGCGCCCTCAAAATCAGCCAGCGACAGTGAAACAGACACGTCATAGTGAGTCACTACAATGGCAAACGAAATACAACCCGTGAACACAAGTCCACGCACTAAGCACGAGCGACGATGGGACACTAGACACTTCAGAAGCCAAGCACAGAAAGTCTGAGGTGTGGCAAACATCGCAGGATGGTATTGAAGATCATAATAAAGAGCACCATAGTATTCAGGGTAATCACATATGTCGTGATCAGCGGAAGGAGGGCAGATGCCCTCCTTCCACCACACGGGGCACGCACGAGGGCGCTTTGATCAAAAATGACCTGCAGCACAAAAGGTAAAGGATTCAGGAGGCATTGGCACCGGAGACGAAATACTGACATGGAGGTGAGCGGTAAAAAAAAACCCACTTATTAAGGGGTAGAGATTTCTGATCGTGTCTTGGACAACAGAAGGTATGGGAGGGAGACGGAAAGGAGACGGAAAACTTGGATGAACTTGAAAGTGACGAGTGAAAAACCTTACGAAGGTTCAGATGTTTTAGATGCCGAGTCCCGACAGATCCAAAATCGTTCCCACAGAATTTTTGGTAGAGAAAATGATATTTGCTGCAGTCAGAAGTTAGAAAATTCAAAACCCTCCCCCACTTAGTGGCAGCAAGTGCAATTTAGCTAGTTTTATCTATATAGTACTAATCGTACCTATGGTGGTACTACTAATGACTACACAATCTAATATACCAGTTTAATTTGGTACGGTAACTGGACTACAGGACAGTAATGATGAAACCAATAGCCAATACCAAAACCCGCATGGCGCAAACCCACAAGTCATCCATTCCCTCAGAGCTGGGGTTATTGAAATCAGTGGGATGGCCATCGGCTTCAGTATGGACGAAGGCTAGGGTTTAATTCTATGCACAGGTTTCAAGTTGCTAAACTGCAGTTCAAACATTCGTGTCTTACTCAATTGCACGTCTGGCACATAACTGATCGAACTAAATATTGTCTATGCATCAACCGCATGTATGAGAACCCCATCGATCCTACTACACTAAATATCTAAAACCAACGGTGCCACTAAGAGCCCCGTCATCCCTCCCATTCCGCTCCTCCCTCGCGATGTGTTTATTCAAACGTTTCAGGTGGAGATGCATCACACCAAGCATGCCCGTTGAAACACTAATCGTCGCGATGCAGGCAGCATAGGAATACCGATATGTCGGGCCCCATTGAGTCTGCCAGACGTACCTATAAAATATATGCAATTGTGAATGATGAGTGAACGTCAGAGGATCAAATATCACTAACGATCCCGAAATATTTCCTATTGACCCCAGTCCGTTGATTATAGCAACAGCAACAGCTAGCTTCGCGGGTTCTCCAGCGAAAGTATTGTTGACCCAGCCCCAGAACACCATGTAACCAGCGTAGACTTGAGCCATCAGAAACCTGTACGTCTCTGAGTACAAGGGGCAGCGTTTATGAGCACATGATATGCCACTTACAGCGAAAAATAACGCGCGGCCGTGTTCATCGTACAGACAGATACGATGAATCCAAGAGCCGTGATTCCATTGGAAGCGGCAAAGTATATGTAACGCTTTTGCTTCTTATCAGAGTACCTGTTCGTCAGTGAGATATAACTCTCCGATAAAACTGGTTCATCCACCTCGAAAGAGCAAACGCAGCTATCGTAGATAACATCCACGGAGGAGCGCAGAGCAACAAAGATACTGTTGTGTTATATCCCATAGTTGCGCTAAGCGTCGGGAAGTAAGCGGCGAATGACTGCGCTAAAAGCTGGGCAATGTATGCGGCTGTAAACCACCACACCTTCCAGTCAGACACAGCACCCCACAGTCCTTGTACGCTCGTCTTGTCCAAAAGTTCAGCCCTACTATCACCATCTTCTGCAAGGCGAGAGATAGCAAGTGCTCTTTCCTCCGGAGAGAGCCATTTCGTGTTGTGTGGCAAATCGGGGAGTATGAACATCGCGCAAACTGCAACGAACATCGTAATGCTGCCCTCGACGTAGAATAACCATCTGCAGATCATTCAACATAAGTGAGTAAGAGAGACAGCTATTTCTCACCTCCATGCAGCTTGACCGAGTTTTCCCTGCATGCCTTGAAGTATACCAGATGCAATGAGGGATCCAAAAGCATTGCTGATCGGGATTCCACATGAAATGAGAGTTACTCTCAAGGCGAGCTCGTCTCGTTTGTACCACCGAGATATTAGATACAAACTTCCAGGGTAAAAAGGTCCCTCGGCAAAGCCAAGAAAGAAACGGGCGAGAACAGCCCCCGTATAACTTGGGTCGAACTGTCAGAAAATACATAGCATGACGCAAAGCGAGAAAGTATACTTCGTTGTAATCCCTGGGTGCCATTAGTATTCGTTTTCATGAAAAGTCGATGTCGACAAACCTGTCAATGCTGAAATTGCACCCCACACCAACATACAAGACGGAAGAAAGACAGAAGGTCTCCCTAACCAGTACAGAAACATATTTCTGAAAGAAAGAGGAAAGTCAGTTGACTTATCCCCTGATGACGGACACAACTCACGCTGGCACTTGCATAATGATGTACCCGATGAATAGGATCGACAAGATCGTGGCGTATTGTTGCCCCTGCAGGTGCAGGTCCTGTTCAAAACCTTGTAACCGTGCATTGCTGTCAACGTCATGAGATTAAAGCAAGTATGATAACAATTTACATACGAAACATTCGATCTGTCAATCTAGTCGTGGGTGCACAGTAAGCGGTGTACATACCTGAAAACCGTCAGATAACTTGAATTCAGACTCACATAGTTAAGTGTAAAGATAACCACGATTATGGACATGCGCAAATCAAGCTTCCTCAGCAACTTCCGTTCAACTTCAAGATCATCACGAGTACACGTTGCATGCTCGAGTACGCCGGGGGGCACCTTGACTCGGAAGTCGTCGCTCGCGCTAGTGGTATCACCGGTCTTGGAATCGTTGAGAACAGACATCCTTTGAAAAGATAAGAAGCGAACCTGATAACCATGCTCTTTTTATTCTCCCCCAGTCACATCGTAATAAGGAAAACCGTCGTTCCTTCCTAATAATACTTGCCTTTAACGCGCACCAAGACAGTCAGGTGAGAAGAATGTTGTATGTATCTTGCTGCACAGGTGGGCCAAGAGCTATTCGCAGTGGCCTGGTAGGGAATCATTAATCATCTGACAAGATGAGGCACCTTACGCGTGAAGGACAAGAATAACGCAAGTCTGATTATGGCATTTGCACGGCACCAGGAATTCGCCAATATACTTATCGATACATTTGCAAATCGTGTGATGGTGACAGTGGATGGACATGGTGCAAATTTTGTACCACAAAGGCGCTGTTAAACCTTTGAGCAAGCACAAAACATAGGAAAATGACGGGCCGACTGCAGAGGTCACAGGGGAGAGGTATGGAGGAGTACGACCGGATCCGAGCCCTACCACAATTAAGCAGCAAGTACGATATTTAGCTAGTTCTATATAATCGTACCAATGGTGGTACAACATATGGAAAGAGTAGTACTAGTTACTACTTCTGAATCTGATATGATATACAACCAGTAGTTTAACCTGGTACAGTAACTGAACCACAGAACAATAATGAACGCCAACACAAAAACACAAAAACCGCTATCACCTAAGTATACCCGTCTCTTCAAATCCAAATATCATGACAATCGTAATCGCTCTCTGATCAATGAGAGAGAGGCTATTCACGACAAGCTGGTCAAACTCTCCCACCAACGTCTCATCACTCTCGACACGCTCCGTGGCTGACGTGGATACACAGCAAAAGCAGCTTGCGCCGTAGTCACTTGGCACTGCGCTCCGCCTCCACTGCTCGATGCAGTTGAAGAGGGCACGGGTGTACCCGTAGTAGTTGAGCTGGAATTAGAAGATGTCGGCGACGAAGTATTTGACACCGGTGCAGCGAACGAGACAACTGGAGGCCCAGGAAACGTGTACTGCACGGGCGTGTCAAAAATCGTTGGGTCGTAAATTCCTGGATCGTCATCGCTGTACCCGCCTGGAAAAGTGACTTCATCGCTCGCTGGAGCGACGCCTGATTGGTCACCCTGAATATTAACCTGAAGAGTACGCGATTGACATGGAATTCAAGACTACGAACAAGTCATGGCTCACCTGCGTACAGCTAGGGTAGAACTCGGCACCGCCCATCTCAGTTGCGAGATGCAGCGCGATGATCTCGTGTCGTATGAGGTATTGCCCAGGAGCTAGCGTTGGAGGAAGGGTTACGTTCGATGGCCCACCATCCACTGTGCATGCAACATTCAGATAGAAAAAAATGACGTGAATGAATGAACGTACTGATATTCTGTTGATACCAAACCATATCGCCTGGCTGCAGCCCCGTCTCCTCGATCTTGAACCATTCCGCGTTCGTTGAATCATACTGATCGCACGTCGTGTTGACGCACTGAGCCATGTAAGTCATGATGGGGCCGATATCGTGGGGCCAATTGCTGCCGTCACCACCCTTCCACCAAAACTGCAACTGACTGGATGGGTTGGCGTTGGCGACAAGTGATGCGAGTTGAGCATCTTGTCCGCAATTGAGATACGAGTTGTTGGCGCCCTTCACGGGGTCGACAGTATTGATCTGTCTGACGATGCTTGGAACGGGGTTGGCATTGGGGAGATTCCCATAGTAGTCAGTGCCATCGATTGCAACTTGCGCGACATATCCATGGGCTGAGACAAGTGGTAGAAATGCAAGGAGGGATAGGGAAAACTGATACGAGCAGTAAGACATGGAACGTTGACAGTACTTCAAGGATGTCGCAGCAGGCTTGAGCGTTGAGCCTTATATCAAGAATGGAAAAGATGCGTGTCAAGGAAGGACGGCAGTTAAAAAAAATAAAGTTAGATTGATGGAAAAATGCACACAAGGGGTGACAGGGCTCGCGCACAGCGTGAGGAGAAGGCACGTCGCGGTATAGGCGGGGATGTTGTGGGGAAAAAATAAGTAAACACGATTGCGAGGACGCAACGTGGTTGGGCTTATATACGTACATACGCGTGACCATCAAACTTTCTATTGTATTCGAGGAGCTGGCCAGAATCATTAAGGACAATCGTGACTGGAGAAAGCAAAAAACGAGGCGTGGATTTCATATCAATATTAATGGTCCGAAGTGCCTCCTAGCTATATTACTTCCGTAAGATAAGATTAGATGACTGTGTTTTTTCGGTCATCCTTTACTAGTACTGCCAATGTTATGCAAGTATTCTCCAAGTTCATTGATTCAAAGATACAGCTCTGAGCTTAGCGTACAGCTAGGTATTGATTAAGACACTGCATCGAAGGATACAGTCCTGAGCCAATGATCTCATCACCGACCTCCATTCCACCTGCGAGCCTCATGTCCGCCGCATGTCCGCAGTACCTGCTGGTTCTCTTCCATCGAGTGCCGCCTTCCATACATAACGTTTTTAGCTCACAAAGACGTTCATGCATTTGATATTCTAGGTTCCGGGAACTGCCTCCATGCCACATCAACCGCTCAATTGAGAAGCAGACTGATTTCTATCACGGTGAAATTGTGCGAATCTGCTTAGCTGCAGCCACTTAATGACTCTGACAGACTGTCGCGAAGTTCGTCAGCTTTGCTCTTGGTGCTCGGTAAGACTGAGACAGTGAATAGAGTTTCATTTATAAGGTTCCATGGAAGAGTGGTAATTAGATTATGTATACTCCAAAAGGTTTCTTCGACTTACAACCACTGGAAGATAGAGAAACATTCAAATCTGCGTCCTGTAGATTGACGCCCAGTGTACCTTGTATCATTGGAACTCCCCATAACTACGGTCCCTAATAGATTTGTGGATGACCACGCGCACGATTGGTTAGTGGCGATAACTTCAGTAAGTCACTTGAACCTGTTGTCGTGGCGAGGTCGAGGGAAACAGGCACTGTGTATGCTGCGATGTCCGAGTATCGTATACCAAGCTCCATTTCCGCGCGAAGCAGCAAGCGGAGAGTTTCCAGATGCATAAATCCTAGAAAAAGTCAAATCAACGGTCGAACCACTGCAAAATACGGATATTCAACATGGAAAATGCGTGTTTCAGTTGATTCACATATTTCCAGACGCTTTTTGGTACCACAACTACAACAATAAATGTCATGATATCGTCACGATCCGCAAAAACGCTTTGGATTGACACGGGAACAAATGGGTTAAAAAACGTGCCGAGTTTTACCAGAATTATACTCACACGTAGCAGGTGTCAAAGTCGAAACGACTAGAATCACAATCGACGTTGTTGCGCAAGCGAAAAAGGCGAAAAAGTACCGTGAGCAATTGCGTTCTATCAGCGTTTTGATGGTGTCATGTGACCAAATGATGGACTGTTCATGGTAGATAGGAGGACCCCATGATGCCTGACGATAATGATGCTGATAGAGGTGATTCTGCTATCGACGGCCATTAATCGCGGAACCTTTGAGCAAGATGATAAGGAGAAACCATCTTACCAATCGTGCCAGGTATGATGTCCATCATGAGACCGTAGGTGTTCAATGGCACATCTAGTACTGCGATTATGAACAGCGTGACAAAATGCCAGGTACACTATGGCCGCCATTTGGAAAACTGAACTCTTGCAAGCATGGCAGAAGCTCAGCTAAAATGTCTTGGTTACACTCGGAGAGCGGTGCTGGTGATAAATCGGAGAGCGAAGAGGGGTGAGCAATACAGCTATCCTCCCATCTGGAAAGTCGTCGTATTCGAATGAGAACTCTGGCTCTAACGGAGTGGCCTTCATAACAACAGACGCCTGGGGTGTTCGCAGCCTATTCTTCAAGTCGTCCAGGTGAATGTACGAAGGTTTGGTCATGCTGCTCGCCCTTGCTCACCCACAGGTAAGACATTAGTATACAAGTCACTCAGACATGATAACATTCGATGGCCGCCGGGTTCGTCAGCTTGAATGGCTTGAGTGTGGGGGACTACGATGAACCATACTTGATATGAATAATTAGAGACATGGAGCTAAAGTTGTCCCGTCGAGCTCAGTTCTGCTGGTCAGCGTTCATATGTTAACCGATGCAGACTGACGCCTACTGACACGCGCTCCTACCATTTTCGATCGTCAGAATTTTGCCGCGGCCTGGTCATCGGATGACGATGACATATATTTGGCCAGATACGCGATCGTGACTTCCCTCGGAGCTCCGAGGCGTAACTCTGGAACAGAGTTTCCACCGAAGAATACAACCCTGCCATACGCGTCAGGTTGAGGTGTTTTGCCACAGTCGAGACCCTTTTGCGTGAGTGATAGGTATCAGGCACATACACCCCGCCCCAACAGGTATGAGATAATCATATACGGGTCTTAGCAAGGACTTATGTGCCGTTTAATGCTATCATGGTTGGGCAAATATAACGAACCTTTGCAGCGCCTCCAAGCCTCGAAACCTTACGCTGACTCCGACCTGAGAGCGTGACCTCCCGAAGCCCTCCCGCCACTTCCTGCTTTTAGGGAACATAAGTAAATTTGACCGCTCTCGAACGAAGGAAGACAACACACAAGATAAGGAGACATGTTTCTATGTTTTTTTATGTAAAGCTCGTCCTATTTCAACGATGGATTCTGAAACCGCAAACATGTCTAAGTCATCGTTGCTGTTCGCGAGTGTGAGGATGGGGATGATGATAGATGGTACCGGCGCAGGCTCGTGTTTTGGAACACCTGGCGATGATAATGCCGATGAGATATGGGCAGTACAATCCTCCATAACTGGAGGGAAGGCGGTTGAGGCCGGAGATGTCGATGCTGAATAAGTCGGTGATGGCGTGTCCGGTATTGTCAGCGGGTCCCGGGATAATGTAGATTTGGCAGAGGGGAAGCAGGCTTTGGCGGAGAACAGCGATGCTGGCCATACGAGGGCGTGCCAGTGGGCGCCAAGAGCGCACCTTCAATTAATTACCGGAGAAGGACGAGTGGAGTTCGGTGGAGGGCGCACGCCGCCGCATGCACTGATGAAACTTGACTTGGGAGCTAGATGAGCACGGATGGTGGGTATCTCAGCAAGCAAAGAGATAGGTAATGAACAACCCGAGTTGTAGGTTGAGTTTAGGTGGCACCTTTCGTGTAGACGGATCGTCGTTGGCGTTGACGTTGGCATTGGCGAGCGCCGGAAATTCATCCTGTCCGTGGCCAGGAGGTTTTGACGCCACTAGGTTCCTACTACTCAGGTAAGTCAGACGTTACGCTATGGTGGTGGAAAGAGTGGTACTAGTTACTATACTTCACAATCTGATATGATCTACAACCAGTATAGTCTAACCTGGTACGGTAACTGAACCACAGAACAGTAGTGAATGCAAACAGAAAACACAAAAAACGCTATCCCCCAAGTATACCCGCCTCTCCAGATCTAAATATCATGACAATTGTAATTGCTCTCTGATCGATGAGATAGAGGCTATTCACGACGGGCTGGTTCAACTCTCCCACCAACGCCCATCACTCTCGACACGCTTCGTGGCTGACATGGAAAAGCAGCTTGCTCCGTGCTCACTTGGCATTGCGCTTCGCCTGCATTACCCGATGCAGTTGAAGAGGGCACGGGTGTACCCATAGTAGTTCAGCTGGAATTCGAAGATGTCGGCGACGAAGTATTTGACACCGGTGCAGCGAACGAGACAACTGGAGGCCCAGGAAACGTGTACTGCACGGGCCTGTTAAAAACCGTTGGGTCGTAAATTCCTGGATCGTCATCGCTGTACCCGCCTGGAAAAGTGACTTCATCGCTCGCTGGGGCGACGTCCGATTGGTCACCCTGAATATTAACCTGTAGAGGATGCGATTGACATGGAATGTAAGACTACGAACAAAACATTGCTCACCTGCGTACAGCTAGGGTAGAACTGGGCGCCGCCCATCGCAACTGCGTCATGCAGCGCGATGATCTCGTGTCGTATGAGGTATTGCCCAGGAGCTAGTGTTGGAGGAAGGGTTACGTTCGCTGGCCAACCATTCACTGTACATACAACATTCAGATAGAAAAAAAAAGACATGAATGATTAGACATACTAATATTTTGCTGATACCAAACCATATTGCCTGGCTGCAGCCCCGTCTCCTCGATCTTGAACCATTCCGCGTTCGTTGAATCATACTGATCACACGTCGTGTCGACACACTGAGCCATGTAAGTCATGATGGGACCGGTATTATGGGGCCAATGGCCACCGTCACCACCGTCCCACCAAAACTGCAACTGACTGGATGGGTTAGCGTTGGCGACAAGTGATGCGAGTTGAGCATCTTGTCCACAATTGAGATATGGGTTGGAAGCGCCCATTACGGGGTCGACATCATTGATCTGTCTGATGATGCTGGGAACGGGTTTGGCATTGGGGACATTCCCGTAGTAGTTATTGCCATCGATTACAACTTGGGCGAGATATCCATGGGCTGAGACAAATGGCAAAAGTGCAAGGAAAGATAGGGAAAACTGCTGGTACGAGCAGTAAGACATGGCACGTTGACAGTACTTCCAGGATATCGCAGCGGAGGGGCTCTTATATCAAGAATGGAACAAAGATGCGCGTAAAAGTTAAAGGACGGCAAATAATGGAAAAATGCACACAAGGAGTGATAAGGCTCGCGCACAGCGTGAGGAGAATACACGTCGGGGTATAGCATCACTGAAAACGATAAGCTCTTATATACACATTGCACGGACTCCCCTTAAGCTGCGGAGGTCGCCATAGTAGTGAGCAGACACGCAATAACACATCATGACGCGACAAACGGAAAAAGTCGTACAAAACGCACTACGAAAAGAGAGACAGAAGAACGCATGCATCATGACGTGGTTAGTGTTGTGGGCAGAAGTCTGCCATTCTGCCAGCCGGTTTGGCAGAGCCGGTTCTGCCTGGCAGATGGCAGAATTCGGCAGAATGTCAAACTACAGGGGATCACAGCGAAAGGGTATTCTAATAAGCCTCTTCACCAGTCTTCACCTTATATGGTTATTCGTGCTTAGATAATAGACAATCCCAACAATTCTACATCAGGAAAACTACCGCTTATTTCACTTTTTGTCCCTTAATGCTTCGAAGCTTGTAAATGAAAATCGGAACAGATGTCGATACAGGAACATCAACACATACCTCAAGTCAGACAGTGAATCGTTGAGTGGGTTCAATACAACCGTGACTACAATGATGCTGATAGAAGTGATTCTGCTCTTGATGGTTACCAACCGCAAAACCTTTCAGCGTGTGCGGCCCGACCCGCCGCCGTTCCTACTCCGAGACTCGGTTAAGTCAGAGGCAAATTTGCAGCTGACGAGGTTTTCGAGGTCTTGTCGTTACGTTCTTACGTTACGCTGCACGTATCTTGTTTTCGGGAGCTTTGGGAAGCGGAAGTACTTCGGAAAGGTAACAGGTACTCCTCACTCCACAATACAAATTTACAAGGTAATCTGGTCTCGACGTCGAAATAAAGAAACAAGCGTCTTCATCTATCAAATATGCAGGGAAGACTGAAAGTGTATCCGAATGAAGTAGTCTGTTGCTATGGTTCGACAGTATCAGCGCAAATCAAATATCCTCGTGTCGTCGACCACGCATACAAAAATATGGATGGTCTGACTCAAGGATCTTCATATCCTTGATTACGTTGCGTGCTGTGTGATCTGGAATGAATAAGAAGGGTTGAGATCGTGCATAACAGGGTATAAATCCCCGTTTTCGAAACTCATGTCCCGCACGTAATATTCAACGTTTATGGACTGATTGCTGATATCCATTGTCACGAAACCATTCGCCGCTGAGGGAGTGTTAATCCAGATCAATATATGGGGAAGTGAGAATCATACCAGTCATTGGATTCGCTGCCAAGAACATTGCATATGGTCCGAGTGGAATACCGTAGTTGCAGTCACCGGCTTGAGGGTAGCCCGCAGCGCCAGAGAGAATGAAGTTGGTGTTGTTTGAGTAATAATGCCCAAGGCAGTGGTCATGACCGTTCAGGACGATCCCGTTGTGCTGGATAACAATCTCCACGAGAGGTGCGAGTTCGGTCTCGTTGGTGGCTGAAGACATGTAAGGGTGGTGGAGTTGAAGGAATTTCCATGTAGCCGTGGATTCAGCGAATGCGTTGGCTAGGAAGTCCACCTGTGTTTGCCGGTCGGCATAGCAGGCTTCCGTGTACGAGTTCGCATATACAGAGGTATTCTGGAAGACTCGTCATCCATCAGTCGTTAGTTTGCATGTGACAAAATCCACAACCTTTTGATACGAGCTTAGGAAACAATCTGAGTCCACGACGACAAAAGTAGCACTCCAATCTTTGCCTGTCAGATCGTAAGTCCAATATGGAAGCCCTTGTGTTCCCTAACAGAAGCGTTCAGTAGATGTTCCAAAGGTCCAGATACGTTAAGCCCACAAAGTTCCAGCGAGGGTCATAAATTGGAGCAACTTGAGTCTGGAAGTCGATGCCACTCTGACCTTTCACAACGTCATGATTGCCGAGACATTGATACCAAGGAGCAGTCTGAAAGACTCCTTCGTTGTACATGTCGACCCACGCTTCCTGGAAACGTTGTATTCCGCCGGTGGTGAAATCAATACCACTATCATAAAAGTTGTCACCGACAGAGACCTGGAAACAGTTCGAGTTGACTAATTTATCCGAAGCTATGTTGAAGCACGTACAAATGCAGTGCAGTTCTTCATCGCACATACTTGTCCAACATATGAAGATGTATCGACTTCATAGGGCTTAGCTACATTGTGGTGAAAGAGCAGGGGCACTCACGTTGCAAAGCAGTGGCATTGGTTATGTACGTTATATCTCCAGGATCACAGTCGTTTAGGACCTCGTTGGGAATAACGAGTCCTGCAGCCTGCAGCTCTGGAAGTACTTCAAGACAGAAATGTGGAGGACTCGGTGTCCATCCCGTCCAGCCATAATCTACGAAGTCCTGGTCAAAAATTGTTCCTGTTGATCAGATATGATTACTCACCCCCAATAACGCCCACCGTCAGAACCTCCTGCGCCGACTGGAGCGATAGTTGATCTTTTGGTTCTCACATATTTTGCAAGAACTATTTCCTGCAGGACGAGAAGCGCCAGGAAAGACAAACGACTCCAGCTCGTCATGGTAGGAAGGGAAAGTTATTGGAAGCCGGTTATAGAACGGGGCCGTCTAGCGGGGTATGTAACAAGTTTGCGATTATCACTCATGATATAGAAATCCTATCAGCGCAGCCGGTTCACCCGTGCATATCAGTCACTGAGTGCATTACAGAGATGTGTCAAACCGCGTGAAAGATTGAACATGAAACTTGTCATCTGCCAGGCTCAGATATAGCGCACCGATTTAGTCCAAGCCAATGGTCTGCGGATAGGTAAGTTGTTCGACCACGTTCGATATGTGCCTCACAACATCCACGACCCTTGTTGCGAGTCATAAAGAAAATCAACGAACGTGTAACTATCATGAGGATTGAGGAATCATGTGCATGCAGACAGTGTCACAGGAACACTCACTAGCGCTGAAGCTGAGCCTGGTGCATCATGTGGACCTAAGACGGTGTGGCCTGTAAAGGTATGAAATTTATTCGGTCATCTACGCTCAGGTACCGAGGGTGTCATGAGGAACCATCACGTGTGATAAGGTATGGAGAGTCAAGGAACTGCGGAGTCCGGATTCCGGACACCCACCAAAGTTTGAAGTGTGGACTTCAAAATCACGTGACTTCTAGCAGAGCCGAGGCGTTGATTTCTCGACATAAGTTTCCATTCAGTCTACCATATGTTAGTCCAAACTGAAAGCTTGCATTCATGCTCAAACGCGATGACGGCGGCTTTCTCGACACAAAACCTGGTCCTCGCCCCTCCTCTCTTATTTTACACCGCCAACGTGACACACCTACAAGATGAAGCTTACTGCAATCTCTGCGCTTTTTGTAGTAGCAGTTGTCGGGTCACCCACTCCTCCACCAAATGTTCATTCTAACATGGGTCGCACACAACGCATTCTCCTCAACTCCAGATCAAACCCCACTAACAGCTCCAAAGCATTTGATCCGAAGACTGTGTGGGATCAGCTGGATTCTGTGTATCAGTATGTTTGGGATTTTTTCTTTCACCAAAGTCGTCAGCCTGACGTGAACTAGTAAGTACAGTGCCACCATGAGGGCCTACCAACGGAACACTGGATCTCCCCACCCGCTGAATAGTCGCTTCGACGTTCGCTCAGGTGCAAAGCGGAATGGAAACGTGCCCCTTGTCAACTACAATGCAGACCTCTGGTACGGTGAGATCGACGTGGGTACGCCCCCCAAAACGTTTACAGGTTCGTTTGATTGATTCTACAATATGATATGACCTAACACCGACATTCTGAAGTGGTGTTCGACACTGGCAGCTCAGACCTCTGTGAGTCTCAGAAGTATATTCCTTCATCTCCGCGCTGACAGCAATATTCGCGTAGTCCTTCCATCAACCGAATGCAGTGTCAGCTGTGCTGGGCATACACAATACGACCCTGCCGCATCCTCGTCTGCCAAAGATTCTGGCCAGCCGTTCGTGCTCATGTACGGCGCTGGGGAAACAGCGGGCGAGGAGTATGTCGACGACGTTTTTGTTGGGGGCTACGAAGTTAGTTGTCCCAGATGTTCATTTTCTCTTTATTAAACTGGTTTATCAGGCTAAGGATCAGACCGTCGGCGGCGCATGGCTATATTCGCCAGAGTTCAGTAAGGACGGGTCTTTCCCTCCTGACGGTCTCTCCGGTCTGGCATTCCGCGAAATATCAGAGTTCGAGGAATCTCCACTCTTCCAAACACTGGACGAAAGTGGAAAACTGCCGCAAAGCGTCTTTGGGTTCAAGCTATCAACTACTCCAGGAGACAGCGAAATGGTCATCGGAGGAACAAATACCAATCTCTACCGCTCCGACACACTCTCTTATGTCCCTGTGACGGATAAAGGCTACTGGCAGGTAGAGATGGATAGCATTTCGAGGTTGGGACAGGAGGTCATCGAGTCCCAAGCCGCTCCTGCCATCATTGATACCGGCACCACTTTCGTCATCACATCCTATTCAATCGCACAAAGTTACTACGCGAATATATCTGGAGCCACGGCCCACACGGAGGGCGCGGATACATACTGGACAAGTAAGCGTGTTACCTATTCCACGATCTTCAATTTTATTAACGTCTGCATCTACGCAGTTCCGTGCGATATCATCAATTCCACCGTGCCTACCTTCACGTTTGGCGGGCGTGCCTTCAAAGTCTCTGCGCAGACGTACAACTTTGGGCCAGACGATCTTTCCAGCGACTGCTTAGCTGGGATTGCTGCGTCTTCAGAAATGGGTGCGTATAACCTGTGGTATCTTGGACACGATGACGTTGCTCATACTCTCACACCGCAGATTTCACAATCGTCGGTGATGTCTTTCTTCAGAACGTTTATTCAGTGTTTGATTACGCAAACACGAGGGTGGGATTTGCAGAACTTGCTTGATGTAACCCGTGGATACATCGATTAATACCCGAAGTGCATGTATACCTCTTCGTACTACAAACTTTGACTGTGATGTGTAGCTAAGATGGGCCGTGACATCTTACTACCTGTAGTCCAGTGCAACGGATGTCGACATTGAACGGACATGCACAGTGCATATGCGGTTTCAAGAGCAAGGGGTGTGGGGGCCGGAGCAGATGGTATACCTCCTGAAGTTTGGCATTTGGTTAGATTCATGGACAGGTATGCACCTTATACAATTTGTGTAGTGGATGTGCTCTGCAGAGCCCAATAATCAGACATGCAAGTGTCCGGCCTGGTACTATAACCGCACAACCCGTTTCGTTAGTAACACATGGGTCGCGCACTCGTCTCATCACCTCGAGTGCAAATAACTAACCGCACGTCCATGTCGCAGAACTAGAACGCATGCGATGTAAATGTCTTCCCCTCCGAAACTTGAAGTTTGTCAAATTCCATGTCTCTTTCTGTCGCAAGCGTCGAAATTCTGAAAGATAAATATTAATATTAATTGCGTCTCGATCGAGATGGTGTTCAACGTTGTCACACGCTAGATATATCACACAATTATAAGCTGTGTGCACCATACTTCGAAGTGTAGAGCGTGCTTGAATGAACTTGTGAATTTTGCAAGCGTCGGTTGGGATACCGGTACCGTCGTCTGAGGAATGCGTGGTGCGACTTCTATCCCGGGGGAACATTGAACATAACTCGGCCTACTCATGCGCTATTGTTGCATCCCACAGCCGGATAGTTGTACCCTCTCAACCGGTCGCGCTTGAGTCGCACTGCTAGTCTCATCCGACACAACAAGACTGTGTAAACACAAGAGAGTATACATCAAGTTAGAAGAATCTGAGGAGTTAGCCACGTCCCCGACGAATTGGTCCTAGAATCGAATCAACATACGAAATTTGTCCATGTAACATTGAATAGTATCGTTCGGTTTGTGATTCATGCCAGTAAGAACGATCTACACAGATAACGGCTGCGCAACAGATTGGATTCGGGGCGAGATAAACATACTTTAGATGTACGCAAGCATGCTGGGCGTTACAAATGGGACGGATCTTATGAGCCACGTACCGAGCTGCAAAATTTTGGAGGACCATCTGGAATACCCCCGAGCAACAACCAAAGTCTGAACAGAAATCATTAAAACACGGCAATTGTAAACGCACCAAGGAGAGACATGCCTGCTTATCCGCACTGCAGCCACTTCGACTACAGGAGGTCGGCTTGGGCGTTGCGGCGGTTCGATGTCTTCGTTGATGTGAGGTTGAGAACGGAAGAGTGAGGACAGCCAGCTGATGAGTACATCTGGACGTGAACTCAAAGGCGTTGTGAGATGGAGTTCGGCTTCTTCGTCGGTGTTGAGCCGAAATCGGGACAAAAGTGAGGAAAGGCAAGCTAGGAAAGCATGCGGATCTAACCGCGAAGGCGTGGAAGGTTGCTGAAGTTCGTCTGGTGCATCATTTTGAGATGGAGAGCGGTGAATGAGTGAGAACAGTCGAATGAGGAATGCATGTAGATGGAACGCCAAGGGTTGCGGCAGTTCGGTCGCTTCACCAATATCGCGTCGAAAGTAATGGAGGGGTGAGGAAATGCGAACGAGGAGTGCATCTATAGAGGAATAATGGTGTGCACCACCTGTTGGGGAGGACTGAGCACAGATCTAGAGGTCTAGATAACTTGAAAGTGCAAGAGCTAAGGAAATTTGACGGTGCCGCAACTTCCCACGTTCCCACATACCTTCCATGGCTACCCATGGCCGCCGGCAGACTCTGCCAGCGCACTTTCTCCGCCTTCAAGCCATCCAACCGACTGTGGGCACCAGCATCTTCGAGATGTGCACCGAACCAAGTGACACAGCAGCTTGCTCTCACATCCCGCTTTTCTCTCATAACACAGAACTTGGACGCCTTCTCCTCACGTCCCGTCGCACGAGCCAACCTACTCCTCGGTGGTATCCTCGAGGAATCCAAACGTCCTGACATTATCTTTCTCCAAGAAGTCACGTCCGACGTCCGCACCTCTATCCTGAGCAATCCGAAAGTTCGCGAAGCCTTCCTGGTGACGGATGCCGAGGACCAAACGTCGTTCGAGGGAGTACCCTTTGCGAATATGACGTTGCTGTCTAGCAAGCGCTTTGCCTTCGACTTGGAGTTGCAGAAGGAGGAGGATGGGGTCGAGGGAGGGGAGAAGTTCATGCTTGGTCCCGTTTCCCGCGTCAAACTCCCCAGCAAGTATGGGAGGTGTGCGCTTTCCGTGGACATTATCCCCCCATCCACCCCAACCACAACCTGTCGTCTCGTCAACGTTCATCTCGATTCTCTTTGGGACACGCTCCCTTACCGTACCGAGCAGATGGAGATCCTTGCCAACCTCCTGCGCGAGCCTGGATGCGGTGGTGGACTGATCGCGGGAGACTTCAACGCCATCAGCCCCGAGGACCATGCTCTCCTCGACAAGAACGGACTGGTGGATGCGTGGGTCGCGTTGCATGGAAAGAAAGGGCTTGACGGAGCTACGTGGGGAGTGGGGGTAAAACGACATGACGGACTGGGACCTGGAAGGTTGGACAAGATTGCAATGTCGGGCTTAGACGCGAAGGACATGGAGATTCTGCGCCCTGGTCTGAGCGAGGTGCCCAAGCCCGGCGAGGATTCCGACTATATCCCTTGCAGTGACCATTACGGGCTGAGACTTAGCTTTACCGTCTGAGTACTATCGAATATGTTTGGACTAGCACTCTCGACGACCATTCAAGAATAGGAAGTGAGCCCTTTAGAATATTGACTACATGTTCTGACTATTACTCTGTCTATACTAGTAAAAAATTTGTCTGCGTTGTAGGTGGCTTCCGTCAGGGCCTTCATTTGCTTACTGTCCTCTATATTGACAAGCGCAAACGCCAGATCCGTCACGTTCTTCAACCTACTGCTCAGCATCAATCGCCTGTTGTCCAATCTCCCGATTTCTGAGAGTAGATTCGCACACTCCTTTGCCATGAGCTTCATGGTGTCCTTACGTTCATTAGGACTATAGTTATCGGAGTCCAAAGCGGGATTCGGTGTCTTGTGGAGGAACTCGACGGACTTCTGGAAGTCTTGGAGAAGCGACTGGTAGTGTAGGAGGTGTGCTTGTATGATGTGAAGTTTACGAGTCAGATCGATGTTATTAGTTAACAGCACTTGGGATTCCTGAATGGTGTTGATAATCAACTAAAACAACAAACGTTGATTATTCTGCGATGCACCAGCCAATTGATATGAGTGTATAGCGACTCAAATGCCTGGTCCCATGCATAGAGAGCATACCACAAGATTGCTAGGAACAAAAATGTCGGGTCCTCAGATTGGGCGAAGATTTCTGCCAATATACACTCTGTCCCGCACGGTAGACAAGGGAGTGTAGCTTCTTTGGGGAAGGACGGCGGAAACTAGAGCTTGGATGATATGATATGATCGTGCTCGAATCCTCTGAGCGTACCATATGTATCGCGAGGAGATCGAGGAGAATGACGTTACCACCTGCGTAACTTAGCTATCGATCTAGAGATGAGAATTTCAACCAGGACTTACAGCTGAGAAAGAGTGCTGCTTGGGTATCAATGATTTCATGTTGGTCTTGAAGAAATACTTTAGCTGGGAGTAATTGCAGAAAGAACGAAAACAGCCTACCAGTGGAAGTGTGCTATGAGTGTGTAGATCTTACTGAACCTGGTGTTTCGGCTATTGGTGTTGATGGTCGAGTGACTGGATTTTGCATCGCCCGCATGAATGGGAGTGTAGTCGTAATATCTGTAAAGACTCATCGAACCATCAAACCATCAAACTACAGATCAAAATACGCACGATCACCCTTGCCCCGCCGAACCTCCTCTTGTTAATGCGAGGGTATCCAATTGAGGGATGAAGAAAAGAAAAAAGGTTCAATATTATACCTACAATTTGTCAGTCACACAAGTGATCGAGCAACGAAACCATTTACTTCGTTCCAAGCATCACATGGAAAGATTATCCACGAACAATGCACGAAACCGTTCACCAGTGCCCTAGATGTATCATTCTCGAATGAGTCGAATCTATCGCGTAATCTGCGTTGAAAACGCGTCAGCCGATCAGCTCGGCTTACCTCGTCAATCGATCTGAATCGGTCACCATAATCAGTGTTCAAATTCAAATTTAAACGTTGTGCATTCTCCGCACCTTTCCCCGTTGCTACGTTTCTGGGTTCGTCCCTGTGTTGCGAAACCTCTGCAAGATAGGCGTTTTTCCTGCGTTCGCTCTTGAGGACAATGGCAAAGGTACCGAAGCGGCCAGCAAGCGCTCAAGCCTGCTCGAGCTCCAACCAGTGCTAGTCAAGTGTGTGAACTCTGCAAGCGCCCGTAGTATCCTAGGATCCGGCTGGTCCACACCTGGCGCATGGTCTGTGTCCAACCTTGACGCGAGGGAGATTTCTCTAACTCCAATCAAGAATCAGGATGGCGAACTCTATCCACACTTCAACTGCCCCCTGTGCTCTCCATATCTCTGGTACTTAACGCTCGCGCTAATTGAATGGTCAAGCCCACTGATTCCATCAACCATCAAACTAGGCATCTCTATTGATTTCAGCAATTCGGAAAAGAATGTAGAGTCTGCTGAAGCACGGATCAACCAGTTGTCGAAGCCAATTGAACACGATGCAGGAAAGACTATGCGACAGACGTTTTCCCCACCTATGTAAGGACCTGAGAGACCAAGGCGAGCGTGCCATCTAAATTCCTATTTTGTTCTAGCCAGCTTTCTCTGGGGGATACATTTTCCCTACATTTACGGTACAGGAGACGTTTTCGAAAGATTGGCCATGAAGACATCAATTTCGATCTGGCTGACATACTCCGCGCATCTGATGCAAGACAAGGTCAAGCAGCTACGAACCATGTTCTCGCCTCGACAATGTACTCACCTCGATCACACAGAATACCACAAGTCTCATGATAACATCAAGATCGTGGTTGTACTTTCCGGGAACACAATAACCGAGGCATGGATCCATGTTTCATATCGGAAATAGCCTCTGAGTCGTAGATCAGCACGCAGAGCAGCCTGATTCTGCCTCCGATACAACACTGGAGCTCCAACCCACCACCAGCGAGATCATTCAGATTTGTCCTCGGTGAGCGAGGATGACCATGACGTATGTTCTCCAGGTTGACACCATGGACTCCTCAGGTTCCGAATTCTAGTGATAGGAAAGGTATCGGAGTTTCGTTGATCTCAGGCTAGTATTGACGCGGTATTTCCAATAGACCGGTGTTGGTAAATCTTCGCTCATCAACCGCGCCTTCGGAGTGCACGAAGCGGTGAGCTACTCATGACACAATGTCTCGGAGGAATACTCATTCTGTTTTCATAGATCGCTTCGACTCATAAACCAGGCGAAGCCGACATTGACCACGAGTTTATATCACCACAGAACGACAGGTTCGTTCTTCACGACAGTAAAGGTTTTGAACCGGGCGAGGAAGGCAACGTGAACATAGTTCGAGGTTTCATTGAACGTCGAAGAAACATGGATACTTTGAAAGACAAGCTACATGCTGTTTGGTACGGTTTCTATATCAATGATTCCGTATAATTAGCTGACAAAATACACGGAAGGCTTTGCTTTGAAATACCCCGCGCAGGCGGGCGTTTACTGGAGACGGGCACGGAGGATTTCTTGACATTGAAGCGTGGTGGAAAGCTGGGAAATAGTGAGTGGATCAACAGCTATCTCTCTACTAAGTTGGAGCTTACCGGTGGTCAAGTTCCTGTCGTCGTCGTTTTCACTAAATATGATAGGTTCATCAACCGCGTCGATCGTACTCTGGATGAATCATCTCTTGTGGGATTGAGCTCCAACGCCGTCAAGGAACTCGTCAAGAACAAAGCAAACGCTGAGTTAAAAGAAATTTGCATCGGACCCCTAGAGAAATTTGCAGGGTCGGATGTCCCGTATGCCACGGTCTCCAGTGGGTATCACTACTGTGATCGTCTTTAATACTCCTAATAATAATAAATGCAGCAAAGGAAGAGCATGCAGAGACGCTGGCTCATCTAATCCAAATAACCGAAGAGCGTGTTTGTAAGCATGTTGCGACCGAGGCGTCGGTGATGACTTCCATCGCCCAGCGAGTAGATCCTAAACTCAAATTCAAAGCATCAATTGAGTAAGCATCACTTGCTTCATTCTTATCTGAAAATTCACAGGGTGTTAGGGTTGGCAAGAGAAGTTCGTCTCGATTCCGCCTTAGTGGTTCATAAGTGCAATCTGAACTTCTGTGGGTTATAGGATATTGGAAGGCACTGGCATCATGTGCAGCATTCCAAAAACGTACGATGTGGGAGTGCCTACGTGTGCTTCACACTGACATCGTTGCTGTGTGGAACTTCCATGACCCTCATGATGTAATGTTCATCTTCGTTATCACCGCACCTATTCTGACGTGATTTGTGTACAGTACTTGTACAGCGATGACTTCAGAAATTTGATGGTGAATATGGTCGAAAAGCTAGACGTTGGACCTACTACCAATCCTAACAATACTGTGTAGGTCAATTCTTCATATGAATGGATTTTTATCTCATGATTATTCACAGGGCTGTTGGACTGTCTACGGTGGGAGCAATTGCGGGCATCGTGGCTGTCTTAGCAGGACCTGCGGCTCCCATCGTAGTGCCAATAGTGGCAGGTGTGGTGATCGCGAAATGGGTTTACGACGTGTACCAGCTGTCGTACGTACCGCTACTTGTCATTGATTGAGAGAATAATGATGCATCCTACTCAGCTGCGCCGTGCTCCAGCGCTTTATAGCGTACATTGTCGATTTGACCCTTGTGTTGCAGATACTTTATCTTGTGTCGGACAGCCAGGAACTGTCTCGTAGGGTTATCAAGCTCGCGGTCGCTTCCTATCATGCATCACCAACAAGCGAAGAAGTCCATCGTCGGATTCAGGGGTATGATAGAAATTTTACCCTCCTGGAACGCACGGACCGCGATACCTTGGATAAAATCATTGAGCTGATGGAATTGTATTGCATCGATGCAAAGGAAGTTTCCGCTGTTCGGGCACAGATTCCGACTGTCGATTCACTTCCGGATGAGTCATGGTGAGATGTGTCTACAGGATATGGTTTCACCGCGTTGGCGGGTGTTGTGAGATTGCAGCTCTGTTACCACTTGTAGTAGTATTTGGAGTTCCGCTTGGTTTATTCCATGCATATACCAGAGTGCCCTCGCATTCAAAGGTACAATTTGACTGTCGTACCATGTGTTGGACCGTGGCTTTGTATTGATTGGCCTGACCTGTAGCTGCGTAGCGGACTCTATAATGCACTTCGCCTTGCCGCCTTGTTTTCATATTGCAAGTTGTCTGAAGGCCGCCTCCATCATTATGCTCTTTCGGGCTTCCCCTCCGTGCATTACTATCCATCGAATCTAGAGCCAGGTATGGACTGCGAACATCGTCCTCCTGTCGTTCTGCATCACCTGATATACCAGGCAATCTTTCATCCAGCATCTTCAAGGCGCATTTCCAGCACCATCTGACAACAATATTGTCAAGAAGTGCGAAATAATGTAGTAGTATGAATCCTGAGATGCATCGCCCTGAAAATGCCTTGTCAGATTAATATTTTAACTAATCAGATGTCAGTCCTCCAACGTTCAACTGCTATCCAATTCAAACCCATCTCAGGTTCGTGAACCGTCTTGCGCGCCCTTCATTAGTGTTATGGCTGCAAGGGACACCATACCAAATAAAGCTTGAATTTGCCTTGTTGCACTAGTGCGGTGCGATCAAACATGAAATACCCGATATACTTAGGACAAGGAAAACGCAAGATTCGGGGCAAAATTTCGGCCGAACATCATAGGGAGCTTCCGGGGGCCTGCCTGTTGTATCTGGTACATTAACTGAGTCGTGATATGACCTTATCGTCCCATATCTAGGTTGTAGAGTTTTGAAATTTGGTGATGGGGGCAGTACCCTTCCTTTCAACTCGTTAGTCGGAACTGTGTCGATTTACCAGAATTTTCCACCCTCAATTCGATTCACCTCTGCGGCAATACTAAAACTTTGCTTGTCCGCAACCGCCATACTTAGACCGGACACACCAGCACAGTTACCAGTGGTACTAGTCTAACAAGCGAATGAGCCTCAGGTGATGCAGGGACCCTGGCATGACCTCTATATCGTGATATAAAGTCGTATGGCAAAGGCTCCGCAATCAACGTAACGCACCCCAAGTAAAGGACACGTCGCATGGCTATCTCGTGGTCTGAACATATGGTCCGAATTCCATTTCGCACCACACTCTTCCTTAGACTCGGTCTATCCAGTCTACTCACTACAATGGTCCGCACCGACGAGTCTGCTATCAGGTTCAGACGTCGTCCTGAACTTCAAGGGAACAACCCTGTGGGATGCGGCACTTCAACTTGAATGCTTGCCATTCGACTGGACATGAGTCAGAAGGCGGTAAGGACTTGTGCTGGGAGATATTAATTGGTGCACCATGAGGCGTTGGCAATGCGACTGCTGCATGCTGGCAGTCTTCGCCTCCGAGCTGCTTGGACGCAACATTGATCATTTATAGAATGTGATTTCCGTAAAAGCTGATGCGCACACAGTTAAATACTCTTCCAACGCCTAAACAGCATTTCAACGATTACCCTCTTGCCGCCATTGCTGTGTACCATGGGTATGTTCATAAGTCATTGCGGATGTATCTTTCGCTCATTCTACGTGACGGGCCTTCAGATCCAGATATGGCTCATTCCACTGCAAGTGGCATTTGCGCGCCTAGTGCTGTAGAGGAACCGTTACCGCTTACCCAAAGACCGTCCGCCTCTGCCTATCGACCACGCACAAGTGTTCCAGACAGTCAACCTCACGATAGGTTTTCCAACTGGCAGACTCTTCGAAGAGCTGCAACTTTAATGGTACGACCAGAAAAGCCGATAGCCAAAGCCCCCAGCGTGTGGAGAAGCATTCAAGCAATTGTTTTTGCTTCATGTGAAATGACTTTCTTGCAATGAATGGACTATGCTGATCTTCTCTTTCAGGGCTAAATGTCCTGTTGGTCTTTATCCCGATATCCGTACGTAACTTCTGTCTCAGCTTGGACCATCTAACGTATGGTGTCCGAAAGTGGGTTATAAACTTTGCTCTACCTTATCAGCATACTTTTATATTTGTCTGTGAGTCCACGAGCCGACCTCCATTGTAACCTACCTTATAGATCACGCAGTTTCATTTCTCGCTATCGTCCCGCTAGCCAATGTAATATGGATTCACTTTCCTCTATTGTTCAGGTTTGATGTGCTCGCAGATTCTCTCCTTCGCGACGGACGAGCTGTCACTACGAGTCGGTGAACCTCTAGCTAGTCTCATCGACATTACATTAGTTAGTGGTTCGTTTATTCGTTTTTACCCTACTAAAGCCTTTCGGCTTATAGGGAAATCTGTCAGTAGAAATTTTCTCAGCTGATCACTTTCTTATCTTGTTTCCTTTTGTATACAGCATCGAACTCATCATATCAGTGCGTCTCTCCAAACTCCAGCAGCGTACAGTATGATCAATTGAGCCACTCTAGATCATCGCCCTCACAAAGTGTCAGATTACAATTGTCCAATCATCTTGTATGCGTCCCACGGTTGTTACTTTTTTGTAGCTTCCCTTAACTCTAGATGTGTGTTATTCTCTGACAGTGATGGGTTCTGTCCTGAGCAATATCTGTAAGTGTTTGGTAATCTTATTGTGACGAAATGAATTAATGCCCCATGTAGTATTGGTACTGGGCACGTGTTTTTTCGCCGGTGGCCTCCGCTTCTCAGAACAGGGATTTGGTCAAAGTACGCGTTTATTTGCCCCAAGTTGATCCAGAGTATTGATATATACTTGTTTATATGGCTTAGGTGCTGTGCAAATTGACTCGTCATTACTCACCATCAGCATCATCGCCGTTTTACTACCTGGTGGTGTTCAGATGGCTGTGCAGGGCCAGCCCCAATATGATGAATTGTCGACTAATTACAACATATTAAAGATTAGTCATGGCGTACGTGGACTAGTATTCCTGCTACATCTAGCCTTACGTTGTTTCATAAAGCTTGCAATTATTCTCCTTTTCAGTAGGCTAAAAATGATTTTCTCGGCAATTAACTCATACCATTTATTTCATACAGTCTACGCCTCTTATCTGGTTTTCCAGTTATTGTCGCACAAAGCCTTGTACGATGATTACGCTGATGATATACAAATGACCAGGTGCTACATGGGCGATAATCCATTCCTGTTGCACAGGACACGTAGGAATATCATGCACAGTGAAACAGTGTCTTCCCCGAGTTCGGCACGTCATGGAGAGGCAGCCACAACATCATTCCACCCCTCGGATGCTAACCCTGACGTAGAACCCGGGACCCGTTCCATAATATCGGTGGAGATGGAGCCTGAGCAACCACTGATGAGCCTCGCCGTGTGCCTTTGGCTTCTGGTTGCAGTAATGGTGGTACGTGTTACGTGCTTACTATGACAGCGATGCAAAGTTCTGGAATTTTCGTTCTAGTTAGTTGCTGTCACTACAGTGTTCCTTGTTGACTCCATTGATGGTTTGACTTCATCTGGGTTGATCAACAAGGAGTTCATCAGTGTTATTTTGCTTCCGATGATTGGTAATGTAACGGGACATGTCGCCGAGCACGCCACCGCGGTTAGAAGGTCCGTCAGGGATAAACTAACTTTAAGCTTGAAAGTTGCTGTGGGTTCGAGTATTGTGAGTTCACTTCCACCAACATGGTTTTCATGGCGACTCACCGTTCCTCAGCAAATCACCCTTTTTGTGATTCCGTGCGTCGCGCGGTTGCGTCCTTTTCTGCAATTCATTTAGTCAAATGGTTTCAGATTCATCGTAACACTTGGCTGGATTATGAACAAGCCATTGTCGCTTCTCTTTGACCCGCTGGAGTCCATCGTGTTGTTCCTGTCCGGTGTGCCTTTGCTTCAAGCTTGTTGACGCAGAACAACATACTGATCAGAAGAAAAATAGTCCTCACTGTGAGCTATATGGTGCAAGAAGGCAAGTCAAATTGGTTGAAAGGAATGATTCTCATATGTAAGTGTGCCATCTGTGGGATATATTGCGCACTGAAGGCACTTTGTAGGCTTGTATACGATGTTGGGTGTAACGTTTTGGTATTATCCTGGTGAGTCCCTCGTCGGTGGGACGGATGAGTTTCATACATGTTAAATGTAACTGTCTCAAGGCACTCAAGTGATCTTCCAAAATTGTTAGGCCACACATGACTAGGGCGTCACGCATGTCAGCGATGTCAGCCAAAACCTGGCCCTGTCTGATAATCCCTATGAACGCTAGTAACGACGTCACCGTAGTTTAGATATCATGTACTGCTCAAATTTATTCAGAGTTTTTTTTTCTCGTTCGGATATAACACAGTATTAATTCTCTTCAAGGTATTAGTGTGAGCAAGGTATTGTAAGTCAACGACGAGGCATGCACATCAGGAAAACCTTCCCATCCTAAATTTCTCCGAAATATCTGAATCAGCTGAATATTCGATAATGCGTATGTAGGGCTGAAGAAGGCTTTGCAGCATGGTTGAGTCATCTGCCTCGCAGACGAGCGTGAACGAGAGCGGACGTCCCCGCGACCGCTTGAGCCATACGTCATAGTGGAAGGCTTGCGAGCCCTCGAGGTAGCAGTATGGCAATTCATTGAACCTCACAGATACCCTGCACCATAAACATACTGCGGTTAATGACACAGGAACTTCTAGCTCTATGGGCAGTTAGATTCCGGGAGACAATGGTGGAAAATTTGGGACAGGACTTCAGTTGGCAAGCGCCAGAGACGCGATACAAGTCCCTTGTGCAAATTCATCGAATTTGTGATCCTGTCCTTTTTTCGAACAGCTGCTGATTGTTACAGTCTACGTACGCCCCTATTCATTTTCTCTTCCTACATTGTATTATGTCACAATCACTATCACAGTTGTCGCTAGACTCATCTCTTATCATCAGTTGTATTACATCACGATCGCATCATGCTGTCGCTAGATGATCTATTCTTGCTATCTCTGACTCGTTCTTATCTCTGACTAGATGATCTATTCTTGCTATCTCTGACTTGTCTCTTATCTCTGACTCATTCCGACTCATCGATACCTGCCCTAAAGCAGTTACTGTTCACTATATAAACCCGTTCTGTACATTGTATTTCTTCACTTTAATCTTACTAGGTTTTACCTGGAACTTCCTTCACTTAAGACCTCCAATCTTAAGCCGTCTGAAACCGATTCAAGTCGAGGACACTCTCCTTGCCTTGTCTTATGAACTCTTGCATACGCGAGAGCCTTGACTTGACCTTAGCCGAATACTCGTATTGAGTAGCTATTGTCGGAACTATCCTAGTTCGTAACACTGATGGATATTTTTAATACCATCCATCACGGATTCCAGGCCTGAACGTTCAGCAATCAGAGCATTTGCAAATGTATTTCTGGAGCATGTGTTTCCTAGATCCCAATGCCACATATGCTTCACTAAAGCATGATATCTGTCTGACTCTGCCAACCTCCTGGACCTAGCCATAGAGTCTACTAGCATCTAGTGATGTGCACGGCCCGGCTTCAAGCCGTGAGCCAGTCAGGCCAAAGTCATGGCTTGACCACGGCTATTGCAACATTTGTGATCTAATCATGCAAGTTTGCCACCCTTATCGTGCGAGGGCATAAATCATGGTATGGGTCTTGGTTTGGTATCGATTAGCGCCTGAATTGTTATGAACTAGGATGGTTCAGACGTATGGCTACTCGATAAGAGTAATCGGCCAAGGTCGGTTCAAGGCTTCGGCATATACCGAAGTTCGATGTTCTAAGACAAGACGAGGAGAGTGTCCTCGACTTGAATCAAGTTCAATACGACTGAAGATTGGAGGTCTTAAGCGAAGGAAGTTCCAGGTAAAACCTAGTAAGATTAAAGTAAAGAGCTACATAGTACAAAGTGAATTTATATAGTGAAAGATAACTGCTTTAGGGCCGGTACGACGGAGTCAGAATGAGTCAGAGATAAAAGCGAGTCAGAGATAACGAGAATAGATCGCCTAGCGATGGCATGATGCAATTGTGGCGTAATACAAGATAAGAGCGAGTCAGAGATAACAAGAATAGATCGCCTAGCGATGGCATGATGCGATCGCGGCGTAATACAAGGTAAGAGAAGAAAATGAATAGGGGCGTACTTGACTGTAACATTACCCTGTTACTATCGTTGAAGTCACCGATTTCAACAATCAAAATTATCGTAAGCGTCATAGTTGTCACGATCTCCAGCACATTGAACGAACAGTCTCTTGTCTTCTTCGATCGAGATCTGTTCCATAGCAGCGTCTTTATCAGCCTCCCATCTAGAGAAGGCCTCGTAGAAGCCTTCGTCCGTCCATACTAATGGAATAGGCTTTTCTCCTTTAAGATCTTTGCAAAAGACCGAAAGGTGTCCTGGCGCGAGATTACGACATACACGGCAGAAGTACGTGGGGCAGTTCTTGTGAGATGACCGATAAGGTTACAGTCACACATAAAGTTGTCGTGGGGTTCAGTCTTTACGGTGGTGATGGAGGACAATTGTGGAGGCGGGGATGGTGTCTTGGGATGTAAAGTGCGGTTGCGAGAAGTAGGGGAGACGGAGATCTCTCGCTTGGAGGGTTGTCGATGGGTAGGGCGTATACGAGGGGTCGTTGCCGCCGGGGCAGACATAGCAATAGTTGATATGACCGGTACAGTAGGAGGAATGATATCATTAGACGTATGCTCAACCGGAGTTGGTATCTCAACCGGAGGTGGAATGGGAATTGCGACGTGTGGGGATGGTGGTCTAGCAATGGGGTTTGTTGCAATTCATTCAGTGACAATATGGATTGCCTCTCTAACAACTTCTTTGGTAGTGGCAGGCATAAGACGTATTGCAGTGTTGTGAATACGAATATGAAGGTGACGGAAAATGGTTTCAAGACGTTGGTCATTAATAAGTCCTGCGGTTCGTTTGACAAGATTGGCGGCGCGAATGATGTTAATGAGAAGTGTGCTAGAGAGAGCCCCTTGTTCAGCAAGGAGGCGGTCTATCTCGATAGCGTATTGTTCAGAAAGGAGGGCAGATTCAAATAGCATGTTGGTTTCGATATCGTCAAGAATGGTGAAGTAGTTTGGGGATTCGATGGTTTCGGTCAACGTGGTGGACGTCGCGGATGGAGAAGCAGTAAGGCTTGCAGACATGTTATCAAGGGTTTTGATGAGAGTTTGGAGTTGTAGGAGACAGATTTGAAGAGTACAAAGTTCCAAGAAAGACATCTTTTCGCGACGTTTCTTATAACTGGTGAGCTTTCTTATAAGCAGCGAGGATTGCGGAAGCATTGCCGAAGTTTTCTGTGGGAATCCATTTGTTACTGGCGGAAGAATATCCTTTCCAGGATACGAGATAGCGTCTACGTTTGCCCGTGCCTTTATGCGATAAGATTGCTTCGACTTCGTATTTTTCTTCGTTATCGATGATATCGGGTGGAGGATCAGGGAAATTAGGACTGTGGATTTCGGTTTCATGATAGGATGATAGCTCGGAAGCATGGAACGTGGGGTGAACCTTCCATTGTTCTGGGAGTTGGAGTGTGAATGTGATAGGGGAGAGTACGGCTTTCACGGTAAAGGGTCCGTATCGTTTTGGGGCGAGTTTCCGTGATGGTAATTGCGTGATGAGATTCTTCCCCAATAGCCAAACCTTATCTCCAACTTTCCATGGTTGGTATTTCTTCCCGTACGATCGTGCGGCCATTCGCTGCATTGCCAGGTTATGACAAGAAATAGCTTCTTCGCGTATCTTTTGAAGGAGGCGGAGTCGTTCTTCTGCGGCTGGTACGGTAGAATCTGGGAGTACATGAGGGAGAGCCCGTGGCTCGTATCCCATCATAAGGAAGAATGGGGATGCATTGCGAGAGTCGTGTTTGTGGTGATTGTGGACGAATTTGGACATAGGGATATGTTCAACCCATTCTTCTGGGTTGTTGCAGCAATAGATTCGGAGATACATAGGTTTCTAGTTCTTGATTTAGACGTTCAGTTTGGCCGTCTGTTTGTGGATGATAAGCGGTGGAAGTGGCGATGTCGTATTTCAAGAGCTTGGCAAGGGCTTTAGAGAATTTGGATACAAATTGTGGTCCTTGATCAGAGATCACCTTCTCATGGAGTCTGAAGCGGCGATAGATGTATTTGAAAAACTTCTTTGCTACGCCTTCAGAGGTGATGGTTTTCGTACAAGGGATGAGAATTACCCCCTTCGTAAGACCATGGTCTACCACGACCATGATAGAATCGAAGCCATTGCAAGGTGGCAAATCAGTGATGAGGTCGACGGAGACTTGGGAAAATGGAGTGGAAACTGAAGAAGGAATAGGAACCAACGGGGGAGTCGTAGGGTGGGTATCAGACTTCATTTGCTGACAAAGGGCACAACCCTCAACGTATTTTCGGATATAAGTTCCCATTGACAGCCACCAGAAATCGCGTTTAACCAGTTCTTCGGTTTTAAAGTGACCGGGATGCCCTGCTGTGGCATGGTCATGGGTTCGTTCTAAAATAGAGTGGCGTCCGGCCGGTCGGACGTAGGCACGATCTTTATTGAATAAGACGTCATCCTTAATTGTCCAATCAGAGAGAGCCGATTTCATGGGGGGAAGACAGAGGCCATTCAAAGCATCAGAGGCGGCTTGGAACATAGGGTCCGTATCATCAGGGTCAGGGTTCGCAAGAGTGGTCATGAGTTCTTGGTCGAGAAGGCGGACAAACATAGAATCAGGGAGAAGCGTCATATCTTCGTTATCGGTGGTTTCTGGCGCATGATCAGGTCGTCGAGATAGGGCATCTGGTGCGGCGAGTTTGGTTCCTGGTACGTGATGGAGTTCGATATTGTAACATGAAAGAAGGAGTTGCCATCTAGCCTGACGACGGGTTAACTTCTGCGCGGTGCAGAAATAGAGGAGGTTCTTATGATCAGTGAATACGACAACCGGATGTGGATTTCCTTCCATATAATGACGCCATTCTTGGAGTGCGCGAATAACGGCAAGGAGTTCCCGATTGAAGATCTGATAATTGCGTTCTGCCGGATTCAAAGATTGGGATAGATATCCGCAGGGGTGATACACACCGTTTTCATTAGTTTGCAATAAAACAGCACCGGTTGCAACAAGGGATGCATCGGTTGCTACCGCAAATTGTTGTGATGGATCAGGGTTACGGAGAACTGGTTGCTTCAAGAAACACTCCTTAAGTGTCGTGAATGCGTTTTGACATGGTGTGGACCAAAGGAACGCATTATCTTTCTTCGTAAGATCGATAAGAGGTCGTGTGATATCGGAATAATGGGGAATGAAGTTTCGGTAGAAATTGCAAAATCCCAGGAACGATCTAGTTTCTTTGACGGTGGTTGGGATTGGCCAATCGCGGATTCCATCTGTCTTGGCAATATCCATGGCGATGCAACCTGGGTGAATAATCATACCAAGATATTTGACCTCTTGCGCATCAAAGGTACATTTCTCCGGTTTCAGGAAGAGTCGTTCTTCGCAAATCTTCGTAAGAATGCGACGGGTACGAGCATGGTGTTCATCAAGGTTGTCCGAAAAGATGAGGATGTCATCCATATAGATCACCAACCATCCTTCATTAATTTCTTGTTGGAATGTGCGGTTCATGTAGGCTTGGAACGTGGCCAGGGAATTGCAAAGTCCGAAAAACATGACGTTCGGCTCGTAGAGTCCGAATTCCGTGGTGAACGCAGCTTTCCATCTATCATCAGGATGAATGCGGATGTTGTTATAACCGCATCGGACGTCCATCTTGGTAAAATACTTTGCTCCGTGTAACCGTGTGACAAGAGATAAGGGAAGTGGCAAGGGATAAGCATTCTTGATCGTCCAATCATTGATATACCGATAATCTTGACAGGGTCGAAGGTCTCCGCTTTTCTTTCCTACAAAGAAGAATCCGCTGGCTTGTGGCGATTTGGATTCCAAAATAAAACCTTTCTTTACGTTTTCATCAATGAATGCTTTGACAGCGGTTCATTCAGCAATGGAGAGAGGATAGATTTTCGATGTCTTGGGAATGAATCCAGGTTTCATTTCGATACGGTGGTCAATACCAGGTTGTTCAGGGGGTAGTTGGTTAAGACCGTCTTTGGCGAAAATATTGGCGAAATCATGTAAATAGGAGGGTATGAGTTCTTCGAAAGTTTTCTTGTGTCCAGACGTCTTCCTTAGTATCAAAGGTTTCATCATCATCGTCGGGGATGGGGAGTAGGTTGGGGATAGGAAGAATGGGTGATGCTTCTTTGTCACTGATTTCTTCGATAGTCGCTTTGAAAAAACGACGGGGGTTTCGACAACTGGTGTCTTTCTAAGTTTAGATTGTTTCCAGGTTCGATCGATGGGTTCTTGTTGAAATAGAAGTGGAAGATCGTTCTTCTTCCGTTCTTTGTCGACTTCTTCTTCAACTTGGTTACTTTTCTCCGTCCGAGAAAGGATGAGGGTTTCGGCTGCCCAGTCAATAATCGGATTCATAGCCCGCAGCCAAGGGATTCCAAGGAGAATTTGGTCTCTTCTGCCAAGGCGTGTGACGTTGAACTTTCCGATCATAGTCCGTTCGTCGATTTTGATGGTAAGGACGCAGTATCGGCGTATAGCTCCGCTTTTGGAGTAGCTTCCATCGGCGGTAGTAACCCTAAAGGGTTTGCTGAGAGCGTGGGTTCGGATCTTGTGCTTCTTAACGAAGTCTTCTGAGATGAAAGTTCTGGCTGCTCCGGAATCGACAACTGCAGTGGTTTCAACGGTTTTCAGATGTGTCTTCGAAATTAGGGAAAGGGGAACTCAAAGTTCTTTGCGTTCACCAACTTTTTGTACAAGTCTTATGGGTACATTGAGAGATACTGACGTTGATCCAGTCTCCCATATCAAAAATCCTCGTTGAGACAATGGACTTCTGCTTCTTCTTCTTCTTCATTGCTACTCTCCACTTCTTTGCGGCGTATCCGGGTTTTCCCTTTCTTCTTCTCGGGACAATTTTTAAAAAGATGTCCGGTCTTATGACAGGTGAAACACTTTCCGGTCCGGAAATGTTCAGCGCGTTCTTCTTCAGAAAGCCGATCAATTACCATGGCGTTGGGATCTTTAGATGGTACGTATTGGTTAGATCCAAAGTTCTTCTTCTTCTGGGGTTGGTGGCGTGCCCTGATGGCATTCAAGTGAAGGCATGAGTTGTCGAGATTAATGCAGGTGGTGAGGACAACTTCGAAGTCATCGGAGACGTCACCCGTGCCATAGAGGCGAGCGAGCAGTCCTGGGTGTAATCCGTCTAAGAAGAATTGCTTCTTGGCGACATCACCTTGAATTCCTGCCCTTCGTGTGAGCATCAAGAATTCCGAGATATAATCTTGGAGCTCGGTTCCTTGTTTCAGATTGCGAAGCTTGGCTAACGTGGTTCCCGAGGGATCAAGTGGTTTAAACGCGCTCTTGAAATCGGCGAGGAATTCGGCCCATGTACCGTATCCTTTGACGAGGCCTACAGTAGTCTTGTTGTTGGGATCTTGCGCTTGTCTGAGGAAGTCTTCCTTCCAGTAGCGCGTGTTTCCTTCGTTCATGAAGGAAGTTACAAAAATAATTTTCTGTTTGTCATCGACATAGATCTTCTCGTTGATGTCGAGATAAGACATGCACGACATCAAAAATCCTTCGGATTTATCTCTATCCCCGTCAAAGACTGGGGGAGATCCAATCTTGATTTCAACGGGTTTCGAGGAAGACATTGGGGGGTTCAAAGGTGGTAAGGGTGGTACAGCACCTAAGTTCAAAGCGCCAAAAATTGGTGTTAATGACGTCAGCTTATTTCAGCTTCTTGGGACCTGGGGTTCTATCTGTCGTGATGACCAGGGTTTGTTCTTTCTGAGCTACAGCGTGTGATGGCAATGTATTCATGGAAGACTTTAATCTTTTGTTACAAACTAGGATGGTTCAGACGTATGGCTACTCGATAAGAGTAATCGGCCAAGGTCGGTTCAAGGCTTCGGCATATACCAAAGTTCGATGTTCTAAGACAAGACGAGGAGAGTGTCCTCGACTTGAATCAAGTTCAATACGACTGAAGATTGGAGGTCTTAAGCGAAGGAAGTTCCAGGTAAAACCTAGTAAGATTAAAGTAAAGAGCTACATAGTACAAAGTGAATTTATATAGTGAAAGATAACTGCTTTAGGGCCGGTACGACGGAGTCAGAATGAGTCAGAGATAAAAGCGAGTCAGAGATAACGAGAATAGATCGCCTAGCGATGGCATGATGCAATTGTGGCGTAATACAAGATAAGAGCGAGTCAGAGATAACAAGAATAGATCGCCTAGCGATGGCATGATGCGATCGCAGCGTAATACAAGGTAAGAGAAGAAAATGAATAGGGGCGTACTTGACTGTAACATGAATAAGTGATGCTGAATATAAAGGCACACATTATTAAAGTGAGAGTCTGAGGAGGGATAAGAGGTCTGAGAGACTTAAAGAAGTGATGATGGCGATGACAGGAGCAAGGAGAGGAAAAAGGGAGGCAGCAATGCCAGTGGCAAATGTGACAATAATCTCGAGGATGGAGGAAAAATCGCAGCCGAGGTCGGTGAGTATGGGGAGAGCCTCTGCACAAATGTCACTGATGACGACCTTCAGCACGGCACTGAGAGCAGTGAACAGAAACTAAAGCAGAGGCTCAGCACTCAGCAACAATGACACCTACGAGAAATTCCACGCGAAGCCTATGACAACGTAATTTAGAGGCCTCCGGACTAGGAATATGTTCTGGCAAACAAATGTTATCAGACTCGGGATTGTCATCCTAAACTTCTGATCATCCAGCCACCATCAATGGCATCGTTCTTCAGATCTTGGATTTGCAAAGCTCGAATAGCCTTGAAGGTGAAGGTTGGCAACATGCAGGAGCATCCGGAACTGTAGGACACATGAATCTGTGGCCCACGGGCGTGGAAGGGGGGGATATGTCCTGAAAGGGCTCAAATGGTGCCCTTGACCATTCAGGGAGTCCACAGCTTGCGTCCAGTTGCAGGCAGGGGCATGTGCAGGTCTGTGCGTATTACGTAATCATATGCTGTTGCTTGATCGGTGTTGAAATTGAAACATTGACTTACGGATAAACGATAAACGATTTTCATTGGCTAACTACGCTACTGATGTAACAGGACCCCTGATAATGCCTATGGAACCCAGTCCTCCATCCGGACAGAAATCGGGTCAAATGGTCATTTGTCCCAGGTCACAATCCGGACAAAAAAGGTCTGATTTTGGTGTCAACCTGGGTCAACCATCCGGACGTCTGCGAGGGGTTTTGGGAGCCAGGTCACCATCCGGACATGGTGTTCATGCTGGGCAGGTGAGGTATGGCGGAATGACGTAGTGGTATCTCAGGTATAGTAGCAGTGTGTCATATCCAAGTGCTGGAGTTCGAATCAAGCTTTTTACTTAAAGCAACACAACTGCTTGAGCTTCACTGCGATAGCGGCTGACATTGGCTGACAGATTGATTGATTTGACACGCAAATTCAGAAAATAAAATCAACTTTTTTTGTTCAACTTGCTCCTAACATGAACAACGTTAACACTATCGATCTCGTTCACCCCCCTATCTTTAATCCTCACAAGTGGATTGGGAAGGGAAGAATATTTGATATAAAAACACTTCCACAGTCAGTACTCGATGCTCGTTCTGCTGCGCTCGTTATTCCACCCACATACATTGAACACATTCCTTCTCCCGACCTTTCCGTTACTGATTTTCTGAATACATCCTTGCCCACTCGATCCCCGACCATTGTCACTGTGAAGGTCAAAACATTGGTTTAGTCACGACCTTCCAGACAGTGACGTCTCTTACCTAAAAAATCGTCCTATTCCTGCTGCCGGATGTCTGACGGAGCTCAACAAAGCCTTTAATCAAGCATGGCTTGATGGAGCTCAGTCATTGGCAGACCCGCAGTATAACGACGGCAAAGATCAACTACCTTTGTGGACCATATCATGGTGGTGTGAGTTGATTGCTGCAGTCTGTGCACAGACCGCATGGAGAAAGAGTGAGGAGTGGCTTTCCAGTGCATCGAAGACTGGAGAGGCGGCCGTTGTAATGGCACATGCTCGAGATCTGTTCCCTGCTGTGCCTTGGAAGGGCAATGGTGGCAGATCCATCGAATTCACAAATTTACTTGGGATGGGATGGATAATGGATGAACTCATAGATCTAATGATGACGCACCTTGCTCGCCGTGCCCGTGCACAGTTCCACATAAAACGAATCTTCATTGCAAACTCAAGGCTCTCTGAGGCTATCAAGGGTGTTACACCTTCTGGCAACACGCCCCCTCTGCTTTCAAAATGTCAAGATCAGATTGTCACCTTGCACTACGAGCTGTTGATGTTCCCTGTTCACGTCCATGGCAACCACTGGATTGCTATTGCTGTCAACTTTGACAAACAAACCATTGCTATTGGTGCGTCAGAGTATCCATAACCCACACTGTTAACTTACAAGTGATGTAGGAGATTCCTTGCGGGGACAGATACTGCCACCGAACCAATTCATGAAGCAGCTGCAGTGTTGGCTTCTGCATGCATTCAAGGTCCAATATAGCGTCGACCAGAAAGGCATGGCATGTGCCTTGCAAAATGACACATATTCGTGTGGGGTTGTGAGCGCTAATATAATTGTGCATGCTGCATTCGGAGATGAGCTCTGGCAGGCCCCAAAAAATTGGTTGCACGAGCTACCTGGTTCACGCTACTTGCGAGAGATTGGCTGAATGATGTGAGTATTTGCCTCACGATTTACTTTGAGTGACGTACCAATATGATTTCTGAAGCGAGACCAAAACACTGAGCTTGACATTGAAGATATACCTGACACGTCAGTCAGTGCAGTCCTATCAGGGTCTCCCCGAGTCGACAAAAAGAATTCTTTATCCTACATTCTCAATATCACGCCTTCCGACACACCTTCCGACACACCAGAACGAGCACCTTCCGACACACCACCGAACGAGTTGAAGGAAACTACGAGAGAGTCTGTGGAGTTACCGAAGGGAGGCTTATTGAATTGGCTGAACCAGGTGCCGAAGCCAGGAGAAAAACGCACCCATTCGAAAATTGATCTGGTTTATACTGAGACACTGTCATTGCAAGGGCAGCAGAGGAAAAAGGCAAAAGTAGTTGTTGAGGAACACTCTGGTGGCCCAGTCGGGATGAGCCAATCTGCGACTGCTTCGCGTGATTTGCGTGCTGTGGCAAAGAGTGGCCAGTTCAAACCATGCCTGAAGAAGATGGGCACTTGGAAGAAGAAGATTATCGAGCTCGATCCAGACGCTGTAGCTCAAGATGACTGTCAGACAGTCAGACATTCAAAATGCGGTCGTACCATCAAAGTCAAAGAACCATATGATGTTTCGAGGTTTCGAGAGCATGTCACGAAAAAGTGTGCTCAACTGAAGTTGTTGACTCCCGCTGCTGGAACCCCAACTGTCACTCAGTGGACCAAGAAGTTTGATATACGAATGAAGACCAACATCGAATCCGAGACGAGCACGCATTCCCTTACTAACCCCACCTTATCCACACCCGGTCTTCCCTGCCCTGGCATTACATTGCAAAACGAACCTTTGATAGAGAATTATCTAACCCGAACGGCGGGTCCCTGGAGGAGGCTCAAGCTCAGTTATTGAGATAGCCAAGGAGCTGTTTTTGAAGACGTTTGGCAAGTTGTCGAAGCAGCGAAAGCAGATTGTTATATATGGACAAACAAAGTCAAGGATGGAAGTGGAAGAATGATCACCAGCGGATTCGGATCTTCTCTATGCAATGCAAGCAAACCGTCAAAATTGTTCGCACTGATGGACATCCTGAACCATGTTTCAAATGCTATTGCCTCCTCTCACTGCGCACATTTCTCCGAGCCATCAAGCGCCCAAATTCCAAAAGATGAAAACTTTGTACATGTAAATCACCGATTTTGCTCAAGTGCTCTGGCGAAGATATATGCTCGCACCATTGGTGTTCGGGAAATGGTTGAAACAGCTGTACATGACCGTGACTCTCATGAGATGACCCTTCTAATTTGACATTACTTAGACTACTGAACGAACACCCTGCATTCAATTTGCCACTGGTGTCCTTTGGGGCAAATACACGAATCTCAGGCGTCTTCACCGGCCTTGTCGAAGCCATGGTGACCAAGCTTGACCGTGAAGAACGAGGTGTTGGCATACAAAAATTCAAGTATGCACCTAGCTGGGACGAGTTTGCCAATGTCCTCAGGATACATAGTCCTCAAGCACTCCGGTTTCTATCCAAACACCTTCCTGTCCGTACCGAGCGAAGCTTCAGAGAGAAAGAGAGTCGTCGCCCCCGTTTTCCCATGATCATATGTGAACGCACCTTTCAACTGGTTGCAGACCATCTCGCGGACTTGAGCTACACTGGTCCGACATCTCTATCCCGCGATGACACAAAGCTTTATGCTGCATGGCGTGTTTTCTGGGATGCCGACAAACAAGCTCATTATCTAGTTGGGGGGGTTGGTGAGCCATATCTCATTGCCGATCCAGATGCACTCCGCAAAATAATTGAAGAAGTGAAGTTAACACTTGCAACCAAAATGCGACTTTGGTGCTTGCAAGTTCCTCTCCCCAAGATTGCTCCCATAATCATTGCTGCTCTTCCCCTTGCGTTGGATCACAATGCCGAGTCTTTGGCAAAGTGGAGTTTGGAGATTATTGGTGGCCTTCAGAGGCATCAGATCTGCGTTGTCTCATATGCATGTGATGGTACAGAGGTCGAACGTGCTGTTCAGCGTATTGTGGTGCGAGACGCAGATAGTGTCGTTGTATATGATATCGAGAGCCCGTTCTCCAGTATGAGTACCATAAGACTGGAGATTCCCGTACACCATGGTCAGGCCTTGGTTAATATCCAAGACCCAAAACATGGTTTAAAAAACCTTTCGCAACAATCTCTTTTCCAGTGCTCGTCTACTCACCCTCGGCAACTACACCGCTCTTTTCACTCATATTCACACCATGGCGTTTGAAGATGGGACACCATTGTATCACTGGGACAGTCGAGAAGCTAGACCGTCAAGACGACAATGCTGCTGCACGGCTTTTTTCATCAGCAACTCTCAAGTTTCTTGTCGAACATCATCCTGACCACATTGGAGAGATAGTCTTCCTCTTCATTCAGTGGGGAGATTGTCGATGCATACCAGAACCACAACATCTCTCATGGCGAGCGAGTCAAAATGGTGCTCCGGGCACGGTATTTTTATGATGGCTGGCGACTTTATCTGGTGAAAACTGGCTACAAGGAAAACCAGTACTTTATGTCACACGAGTCGGCCGACATTGTTATGAGGCTCATCGACGGTCTCATTTCACTCATTATTGTCTATCGTGACCACATCTCTGATGCCTACCCTCTTCTTCCTTGGCTTCATACTAGTGAACCCTGCGAGCACTCCTTTGCCAACCTCCAGAACATCAAGAAGGACTTCGTTATGCTTGATGCATACTACGCCATTCCAAAACTACACGCGAAGCTACAAGAAGAAGTCCTACGACAACAATCACCCGATTTCAAGGCTCGTGCCCAAGGATACACAATAACTTACTTTTATGATCACACTGTCGACAAACTCTCGCGATATCCCTCTGACATAGACATAAAAGAAGCTTCACTGGAGGGTGCTCATGAGGCGCAGAGCTTACTTGCCTTGTGTGGTATAAGCCCTAGCCTTCTAATGCAAACACAATCTATTGTGTTGCCCAGCATCAATCACCTTGATGCTGGGTATATTGACGATGATGGGCAGGATGTAGACTCCAAGAGTGGGTCAGTCATTGATTTTGATGCCGAGGAAGAATGCGAAGCCCAGCAACTTGATGCTCTCGTGCAACTCGCCAAGGACAATGATATCCCCCATACCAAGAACGAATGGAATAAGCTTCTTCAATTGACTTTTGCTGCAATTGCCCTGGACACGGATGAGCAACAACGCATGTAAGCTTTCATTGATGCATGTGTGGTACATCATACTTAATAGTCAATCAAACAGACAAAAGTTTGCTGAAGATGACAACAACTCCGAGTCCCCTGAGAGTGATGTCCGTGCGCATGAATTTGCTCAAATCGAGCGCTGCTTAGCACTTCCTGCTCTTCGTATTGCCGATGACTTAAACAAGCCTATGGGTCTGGGAGCTTTTTCCATTCAAGCACTCGATGTTGACGCGCTTGTGCAGATTCGGAGCAGTCACGAGACCGAGCAAGCTAAGAAAGGTGTACGTACAGGTCGTGACCAGCTCACTGATGCAGAGGGAAAGGTACTTTCAGAGCGGCGACATCTGATACGCGAATTCCAAGTAGTTCTCAAGGAGCAGCAAGGTCGTGCGATTGGTACTGGCCTGGAGCGTACTGCACATTGGATGGAGAAAGTTCCACAGACAGGGAATTCTGCTAATGCCGCCACTGCAGCGAAGGCAGGTGGTGAAAAAGGTGCGCTCATAATCATTGTGTTTTGGTGTTTTGGCTGAATCTGTCGTCAGGCAATGCTTCGCAGGAAAAATGTCTTCAAAACAGCAGGGCTACATCTCCTCGCCATGATCAATGATGCTTGTATCACTCTACTTCGGCCACTCAAAGACGGTGACTTTGGCATCGTATTCACAGAGCAGTGGGGACTGCGTGTCAGACAAGGTAAGCTTTTATCGTTTCATAGAACTTGAAGCTTGAACTAATTACCATGAAAGTTGTTGCGCTGTACTCGAAAGGTGGCGGGAAAAATGGCAAGCACGGTGCTGTTGAAAACGTGGATGCAATCGCTGCCATTTTCGTACCTTGGGGTACAGCTCTATCAGCAACACTTCCATCAGCACTTCCGGTCTCTTCCAGATGCGACCAGCTATCTTTCAATGCCGTCAATTTGCCTTCCTTCCCTCCACATCCTTTCTTTGCCTTCTCACTGCTGCACCTAAGGTGACACCTTCAGGGCTTGAACTTGCACCTGCTGACGTCTCCTGTGTTTGAGATGTTGCTTCATGCTTCACCTCAACTTATCCAAGCGGCCAAACTGTTCCGCAAGCGAGTAAACCAGGCCGAAATGGACAGAGTTGTACAAGGGGATGAGGACGCCTGAATGTTCATGTTTCCATGTTTCTTGAGCTGCGCTACGAGTTCCTAGGTAGTCTAGCATACAAAAAAACACGTTTTTAAGATTTTTTGTTAACCCAGGTCAGAATCCGGACAAAATTTGCGCTCCTGGGGCGAACCCAGGACCGGATCCGGACAAAATCAGCCAGAATCCATCCGGACAAATTTGGGCCTTCGCTGACCTGGGTTCCAAAGGCATTATCAGGGGTCCTGATGTAACTCAGGCACCACATATAGTAAGTACCTCGTCAGCTCATTGATAAGACATGCCAGAGAAATAATCATGAACGTGGATGGAGATGTTGTAAGTGAGTCGGTAAATCAAATGAGCGCGTTATCCTTTATATGATAGAACTCTCACCACGCACGTTAATACATAGTCGCCCCCTAGTCATTTACATCGCCCATCTAAAACGGCCGGCAGGAACGGCGGACTGGTGGGGTACATCCCACACCAGTGCATTTGGGGATGCGACGACGGGGCGGAGCATGGGGCTCCATGACTAGACAGTAGTGTCCTACATAGAGTATCACTCTCAATGGACATAAAATTGGAACCCAAAAAAAAAAAAAAAAAAAATGAGCGCTGAGCTTTTCCGACCGACGGATTCACGATTCGCCTATAATTTCCCCAGATCTGCGCTGCGGATAGGGCGGAGGAATGCTATTACATAAGGCTAAGAATTAAAGTCGAACTTTACGGAATTTGATGCATGTTGATGCTAGATCATCATCAACACATGGATGAATGAGCATAACTCATTCAGCGACGCGTTGATTACGCTCCATGAACAGGCGCTTCATTCCATGTGAAGCGTCACTATTTCGAGGTCCTGGAAGACCCACTTTCCAAGCACGTTTTTTTCTGCAATATCTTCCCTGCCTCTAAACCTGGCCGGATGTTTAAACTTTATATAACCTATACTGCTCTTTCGGTACCGCAACTGTATTACCCCTCGACCACACAGTTCAGTGTATCTACATGAACGGCGTCGTAGCCGCACTGCTATATGGAACCGTGCTCGTTGTTACGTCGTTACTATCATGGAGCATATCTTCACCTCGATGATCGAATGTTGCTCGTGTTGAAATGGCGGGCTGCTATCATTATCCGAGCAGCAGAACCCCTACGCATCTCGTATCTTCGATTTTGATATAGAATTCTAGAAGAGGCAGGCAAGCTCATAATCATGACCGCAACGTAAGTGAAAGGAAACTACAAATGTGGAATAAACTTGGTCCAAGCTACTGTTTCGTATACGCCAGGAGGCAGCGATTGTAAGCTCATCAATAAAAGTACAATTAGTGTAACGCGTGCAACAATATATATGAGAGCGCCAACGACTAAACCCACAGGTGCGACAACTTCATCCGTCCGAATCGTTCCCCCAAATAAAATAGCTCAACATCATAATACCTACCGGTGTTAATACTATCTCAAGGGAAGCCACACGCCAGAGTAACTGTTCTGTACGCCCCTGAAACACATCATTCCAGCCTAGACAATGTATCGCTCCAAACACCGCCCCACTGCAACATCCGATGGCAAGTATAATGGTTCGATGACGACCGGCACCATCCTCATCATAGCCACCTACAGACGGAACCCGATGTGAATGGACAGCACGGGGGGAATTGAATGTGGCGGCGCCCATAAGAGTAAAAATCGGATAGACACAAGAGATAAAGTAATGGGAACAGTTTTCACGGGAGAACATTGGATTTACTTTGCTAGAATGCAGGCGAATAAGAACAAATTTGGACAGCAATGTTGATGACATACTCGTAGGCTAATCTTCTTGGCCGAGATGCAGTTGCTTTCCAATAAATAGCATGAGGACGTCCCACATCCTTGGGCTTCTTCCACCAAAAGCCATAGGTAATGCAGGTCAGGGCAGCTACAGCCAGAGTGTCGATTTCAAGCAGTGTTATCGGAAGGTTCTGGGTGTAACGGGCGACAAGCTGAAGAACGAACCACGCCAGCTGAAGAACGGCAATGCCCTTGGATAATGCGTCACCCTTGCTTCGATCTTCTATGTCTGCTTCTATGATGACAGGTACGTCCACGGATCCCTCACGAACAAAACGCAAAAGTTCGTCGGGTCGAAGAGTGGCTCGCGACTTGTCATCGAAGTAGAGCATGAATCCACCCATCCACGTAAAAAAAACCCTGCGTCACAGTCCAATCTGTGAGACATCAGTTGAATGACTCACCGAAAGGCCAAGCAGGTGACTGACCTTCAAAATCGCGACCTGCAACATGCGGAGCGCTCGGATGTGGACTGTCCCTTCCATCTGATGATGGAATTTCACTAAGCAAAGTAGCTGCACTCTCCCCTATATCTGGACGGTCGCTGCGGGCCTGGTGAGGTTGCGCACCAAAGGCATCGTTGAAGGCCTTTGCAGTGTCACGAGCACTCATAAACTGACTCGCAGCCCAGGTGATCATGAGTTCTGGGGCAATCAACGCCATGATCATGATGCATAGGCGACGACAGAAAACAGTCACTTTCCCCTCGTCAATACCCGGGATGTTTGGGTGAACTGCGGTCCATGTGCATGCGAATAGAGTAGCAGCGCAGCTCCAGATGATGTTCCACAAGCTTCTGGTGTTACAGCTGGGTGGAGAGTCACTGACATTGAGTGTAGGGGTACTAGTACCATTGAGACTTGGCAGTGAAGCATAAACAAATGTAATGCATAACAGGACAGCGTAGGGCAGGAGAGTCATGTGAAGTTGGGAGCCACAGCATACTGTTTCCGTCTTTAAGAGTTAGAGTGCCTATCATCGCATGACACCGGCAGCTGTACGCTTGAGAAATATACTCACAAACATTCACGCTTTAAATATACATATGCATAGCGTACAGCTTAGCACGATCTTTCCCAGTTCAAAATATCTTCAGCGAAGGTATTACAGCTGTTTGCATAAATGATGACAGTACGCGACTTTTTGAGAAAGAAGAATAAATAAATAAATCTTACACAGCAGTAAATAACGCGTCCCGCATGTATGTGAGTTATGATTGAGTCGAAAATGACAAACTCGATATCCTCTGATTCTATGGACTCTGACGACGATTCGATAACGGCGGCTGTCAGGGACCAGTATGACATCTCTCCAGGGGATGAAACAATTGTCGTGGAACCCACTTCCGAACTAGAATCACCAGAAAACGAAAAACGCGGCCCTGGTCGCCCTCCCAAGGGCCAAGCCCAAGGAAGGTACAATTGTTCGAAGTTCATTGACCATTGATTCTTGAATACCTGAATGTGAGATTTTACTCAGTACCTCCACCACCACACAATGTCTCGATCTCGTACACTCTCATAGTGTATTCATACTCAGAAATGAAGAAACCAAGAAGGCTACAGGTGGGGCTAACAACGTTGCCTATCTTGCGCCAAAGTTTAAGGACACGCCAGAAAGTACTTTCCGAGAATCCAACACAAGCGAGAATGTCCTGAAGAGAAAGGTGTTGACGCTCGTAGAGATTGACGGCAGCGAGTTTGACGTCGCGACTGATTTTTTGATACATCGATGTTGATTGCGGTTGATTGTTGCGGCGCAAGACGAAGTGCCACACTAGAATATTTAATTTTTCTTCTTTCCCAAAAAGTCGTGTACTGTCATCATTTATGCAAACAGCTGTAATATGGTGAATAGCAACAAATCGACCTACCACCTCTCTGAATAGTAGTATCACGATAGTACTAATTAGTAAGCTCTGAGTACTCAGAGCCTTTGAAGTTTTAACGTCATTGACAATGGCAAGCAGCCGGCAAAGCAGTTTGGGCTGTCTGTGTGAGGCCTGTGCAGACTTAACGCAGACTTTGCGTTTGCTATCGTTGAGCGGTCTTAGCAGTAGTAGCGAGAACGAAAGAAAATGTTTGCTTTATTGAAGCAGATAGTTTTTCGGGTGGAAGCCCCGAAGGGGCGACCCGGCCCCGATGGCGGCCCCAACCTGTGCGAGAGAGAGCCGAGGTGAGCTGCGATTCCCAAGTGTTAGGAGTGAGAGCGACGCAGCGAAGTGAACCTCGGATCCCGAATTGTAGGAGCCTCAGAGCGACGCTTCGAGGTGAGGAAAGCGGCGTTGGAAAGAAGAGATAGTAGCTTGAGGGCGTCCGCGTTGCGGGCATCTGCGTGAGCAAAAGTGCAGGCATCCGCGTGAGCAAAAGTGCGGGCATCCGCGTTAGCAAAAGTGCGGGCATCTGCGTGAGCAAAAGTGCAGGCATCCACGTGAGCAAATGTGGGCATCTGCGTGAGCAAGGTGCAGGGAAGAGCAATGGGAGGGATAGAGTAAAAACCAGTATGCAGGACGATCTACTTCACGACAAGGTGAGTAAGCAGATAGTTCCCTCCCTTTATCAGGCTCCTTGCCCTGATGGGCGAAAAAGGAACCCGACGAGAGTTTGCAACGGCAAACTTCCTGCATGAGTAAACTTGAGAGGGCGGCGCAGAAGCGTTTTTGGATGCCCTCTACCCATGGCCAGCTTCCCCGCCGGGCTTGTCTTCATTGCATGCGGATGCGTGCAAGGATCCAGGCCCTCAGAGCCCACCGTGTTGCCAAGTGGCCGGCGAAGATAGCCTAGAAAATAGAAATCAGGCCAATAAAATTTTGAGAGTCACCTAGGGTCACGAAAGATTGAAGAGGAGAGGAAACGTAGAGAAAAGAAAAGCAGAAGGCAGCAGGCAGGTTTGAGCCTGCTGGAGCGTGGCGCGAGCACTGCGTGGTGCAGAGACAAGAGAGGCCACGTGCTGCACTGCCGCTGCCGCAAAGTCCTAATTCTAACCCTACGCTCGTACCTCGCTTCGGGGTAGAATATCAAACTCCGCGTGGTCTGCGTGCTGGTCTTAGTATGTCAGCGTTCTTCAGGAGTTTCCGGCCAGCGTGCGTCAACCGCCCAAGGCAAAAGATATCTGTGGTTCTTTCATACTTAGTCTTACTCACCCCAATCACACCCCAATGGAGGCGGCAACTGCGAAATTAGAGTCAAAGTGAATCGAATCATCATCGACATCATGCAGCTGACTCTCCACGGACCTATAAAATAGCTGAAAATCATACTCATATTGATGATTGGTCACCATCTTGGATCATTCATGCTATTCGAGGATGGGAGCGAGCGAGCAGGGGGACTTGGTAGACGTATAACAATCTCATTCGTGCTTGATATACCACCATCCGGTGCTTACATCGCCAATGTGATATTTGAGAGATGATATCTGTTTGATCGAAGTGTTTCAGCCTGAATTCCAGTAGAAAGACAACGTGCATCCAGGGATACCAATAGGATCAAGGTAAAAGCTGTTGGCGAGATTGCAAGCAGTGACTTGTACAGAATGTTTGAACGCCGCAAAAAATCGGGGACTGTTCGTGAGTTCGGCAACCTGCCAGTGCGATCTTCGAAGTATTCTTTCGGTATGCTTGCTACAGTCGAGTGAGGGGTTCGGCTTCGGCCCCTCAATGATACCATTGATCCAACATAGGTTTGAACGGCGCCCAAGTCGACCTCGTGGCAGACATTGTCAATTACGACATGAGCAGAATCCACAGCTTTTCTTCAGATTCATGTACACGTTGATTAGTACAAATACGACCAAAAGTGCATACATGTGTCGCATTCAATTCCCTGTCATAAAACACGATCGACGTATGGAGCGACGAGGGCAGTCGTACGAAGGAGTGTGCAAGCGTGCATTATCAAGCACAATGGCAAAGGAACGAGCGAGTGTGTGGGCGTCTTAATAAATACAGAATGAAATATGGATCGTCAGCATATACAAGGTGAGGGACATGCGAGACATGCCCTTGAGGACTGGAAAATGAAAAGACCAGTCAGGAGCGAAGGGTTGGGTGGGGACGACATAGGCAGAATAAATAGGAGGGATGGCTCAAGATACAAGATGTTACAAGACGGTAATGGGCACGGCATTCCCAGCCACCATGAAGGCCATGCAAGAGCAGAGAGGAACATCCAGAACTATGGGACACATGAATATGTGACCTTGGCAAGGCACGGGTGTGAAGGGGGCCATATCCTGAGAGGGCTCAAACGGCGCCCTTGACCATTCAGGGAGTGCACAACTTGCGTCCAGTTGCAGGCAGGTTGACCGGGACCTATTTGTCATAATAGGATACAATGCAAAGGAAGCAAATAAGATTATGATAGCTCCGGTAAACAGTCACAAATATCTTGCAATACCTTGTGGCGCTCGTCATTGCAAGGCCACGACATCTCGAACACATGCCTTCGCTGCCATCATTAGAGTCTTTTGCCAAGGTACTTCTGTATTTTTTTGCGATGTTCAGCAAGCATTCATAACACATTGTCCACAGGGAACCGTCGCTACCGTAGCTGGTGTTGCAACGTTAGGTCCAGCGCCTCCTAATTTCTGATGTTCTCGAGTAACCTCTATGTCTTATAAGGCTGCGGACTACTATACTACGGACAAAATTATCTCATTTACCCATCCGCATTCCCCCCGGGCTCTCGCACAGGTGTGTTTACCGGGCACTTCACATCCCCCGTCAACGTATTTGACCAATCTTTAACAGAGGTCCCAGTGCCAACGGATTTTGGACTTGAATACCAGGATTTACCCCTCGTCACTGAAGATGGGTTTACTTTGCGGTGCTATCTTCTCATGCAACGGACAGAGATAAGCAATAGCCACGCTTCACGCATTGATTACGCAGACCAACAGACGCATGAAGAGGTACGTCACACTATCCCGATACTTTACATTCGTCCATTCACTTCTTCTACTTGTTCGTACAATGCAAGTTTGCATCCACTCGACCAACAGTTTTGATGTTCCACGGTAATGGTGGAAATCACGGTCACCGGATACCTCTCGCCAAAGTATTCTACGTCAAAATGCGTTGCAATGTACTCATGCTCTCATACCGCGGGTGCGCCTTCTGTCTTTCGCAATCCAGTCTACCTCGAGTCTGGGGATCCATTTCTCATTTATGCCAACAGATATGGTCATTCCGAGGGTTCTCCATCAGAATCAGGCGAGACGTCGTATCTTCAGTAATTTACTCCCTTTGCTTACTGTAATTTCTAGGCATACGTATAGATGCTCAAACGGCGCTCGACTATCTCACCTCGCACCCATACCTGAAGAATACTCCTGTTGTAAGTATTGTCAACGCCACTTTCAAAGGATTGGACTAACTTGCTTTGTATCAAGATCCTTTACGGCCAATCTATTGGCGGTGCTGTCGCTATTGACCTTGCAAGTCGAAATTCATCAAAGGCGATTAAATTCCAATTTCACTTCCATACCTATCATAATCTAAGACCGTGTAGATCGCGGCGCTAATCCTGGAGAACACATTCACGAACCTCCCACGTCTCGTACCTAAAGCTCTTCCTCTTCTTGGCCCTCTTTCATTCCTTTGCCATCAAAAATGGGACTCGGCATCGAAAATACCTCTAATACCCCGGTCGATGCCAATATTGATGCTGAGCGGTGTTAGAGATGAAGTTGTTCCACGCGAGCACATGCAAGAGTTATGGCAGATTGCTTCGCGACGTCAGGGTACCAAATCCAGTGGCACCGGAAACAAATCTGACATATCGGAAGTCGGTAATGGAAAGTCGAGATTCCTTGAATTCGAAGGAGGACATCACAGTACGTTATTTCGGTGATCTGAATTACTGGGTTTAATGGTGGCATTTAGATGATACGTGTGTCCAGCAGGGATATTGGACTGCAGTTGCTGACTTTATGACAAGTTTGAGTCGGCATTAGAACCCCCTGACGCGTGACATCATGATCATGTCATGGCGTTGGACAGTTTTTTTTCTTCCTTTCCCTGTTTTGACACGTTCCTTCACAAACATGCACATTCACTATTACATATCATTTCACCATGAGGAAATCAACTAGTTCTGGTTCATTATCATTGTAACAGGGAAAACAAAGGTCCAAATAATTGTTTTATCCTTCGTAACGATACGCAACCATCGCTTCTATCCGGTGTAGATCAGTGCTGAAGCTTCGCAACTTCACTTGCTGACTCTTGCTCGCCTCAATCGCCAGCGGATCAGTGTCGACCCACTCATCGGCAGGCACGTCAGCGGAATCATGCGTATATGCAAGGATGTTGAAGACAGTCGGCGTGTCAATAATTGGGAGGAAGGTTACAGTTGATACGATTTGTTTGAGGATGTAACGAATCTCGGCTTGGATTTCTGATTCAGGTTTTGCAGGTGTTCTTGTGAAGCAGGGTTAACCAACCGGATGCAGCGAACAGCGGTAGACTTACGGTTCGGTAGAATCAGCCGGTTGTTCAACGAGGTTAACATCGAACACCCATCGCTCAAGTGGTAGTCTGGTATCTTTTGATATAATCGCAAGTACGAGTTGCGTTACCGACCCAGTAAGTAGCCACTCTGAAAGCCCAATTTAGTTTGGGTATAAGAAATCGCGTGGCACCCACTATTGAGCTGCTTCAGTATCCTTAAATTAAAGTAAGCAAGTGTACGAAAATCGATATCGAATGAGATGCACCTGTCGAGGTAGTTCTCTAGCGCCAAGTCCTGAGTGACGAGGACAGTTTGCCCGTACTTCTTTACCATGTGAAAGTCATCAGATGGGTATACTCCTCGTTGAAAGAGAATCCTGTTGCAAGGCATGAAATCGTGAGTTGTTCAGTCGGAAAGTGGCTCGAAATAACGCACGTGTTGGCTGCATACTTGAAAAAACTCCGTAACAAGATTCGTGGAACCTTTCAGAGTGATGGCCTGGCGTGTTGGTGCTTGAGATGTTGCCATGCTGACAGATGCTGCTGAACAATATGAGATGGAGAGACTAACTTAGTACTAGTAGCTGCTAAGTTAAAGACTGACGAACGTCGAACATACTCGAGCGTGTTTTGTGACGCGAATAGATCACGTGGAGTTGTTTGTTTCTAAAGCTCTTGCCAAACAAACGTGATCATACTTATATAATATACCAAGTGTCACGAGAAGCATTTGAAATCCTCTTTCTTCATTTCATATCGCCAAAGCTTCGGGCCATTCACCATTAGCACATAAAAATGCACGAAGCGGACCCGACATCTCAATCGAATTATCTGCAGATCGCTACGAAGCATATCACCTTTGATTGGACAGTTGATTTCGACAACAAGGTCATCACAGGCACCGCAACACATGAATTTATTGCAAAAATTGATGAAGTGTCTGAGGTGATGTGAGAATGATTGTCTATCTATCTATTTGGCACGGGTTTTGAGCTGCCTCAGCTTCGATACTTCGTATCTGCACATCGAGAGAGTAAAAGTTGATGGAGATGCGGTCCAAGACGTGCGCTCTGCGTCTCTTCGCTGGTGTGCTTTTCTGAGCTTGCATTATCTATAGTTCAGACTTGGTCCTAAGCATGAGGTGATGGGATCTGCGTTGCATGTCCCCCTTCCTCGAACTTTGAGTGCCGGGTCGAGTATCTTAGGTTGAGATCACGTACAGGACGACTGCGAATGGCACAGCCTTGCAATTCCTTGCAAAAGAGTAGGTTTTCACTTACCATATGCGCAATTTCGCTTTCCCGTTCATGTCTATTCAGACAGACCCAGGGTAAAACCTTCCCGTTCCTGTTCAGCCAGTGCCAACCTATTCACGCGCGAGACCTCGCTCCTGTGCAAGGTGAGATGCCTCGATGATTTGATTCTGCAACTCTGTCAAAAGCTTATCGCGCATGGACAAGATACTCCGTCTGTGAAGCTAGTGGGTGTTTTCCACTGATCGTGACCCCCGGGCTTGTCGTGCTGATTTCCGAATCATCAGACGTACAGTGCCAGCGTCCGTTCCGTACTTCCAGTTCTTCTATCTGCGAGACGAATTTCTCCGCCCTCAGATGGTCCAGCCCATGATGGCAAGATCATCGGCAAGGATGAAGTTGTGTATACATACGACCAGGCATGTATCACCAGCCTACCATCACAATCTTGCTTCATGACAAACATTGGTGTCTTTAGCCTACCCCGATTCCGTCATACCTTCTCGCGATCGCTGCTGGAAATTTGCAGTACCGGCCGTTCCAGGTTCCTGACGGAAAACAATGGAAGTCTGGGGTTTGGTCCGAGCCTGAGCTTATGGACAGTTCATTCTGGGAGTTCAGCCGAGATACCGCCAGGTAAATGCGCATGAGCCTCCGCGCCGCAAAAATGGGAATGTACATTGTATATCCAGTTTTCTAGCGGCTGCAGAGAATCTTGCCGGGCCGTACCGATTTGGGGTTTATGACCTTCTTGTTCTTTCCGCCGTCTTTTCCTTATGGCGGCATGGTGAGTTGCAAGTTATTCTATACAACCACCTATTCATTACTACCAGGAAAATCCGTGTTTGACCTTTGTGACACCCAGTGAGCACATTGCATGCCTGTATCAGACTGCTGACCCCTTTCAGCCCTTCTTGCTGGAGACAGATCTCTGACAGACGTGGTGATCCATGAACTTACGCATTCATGGTTTGGGAATGGTGTTACGTTAGTTTTCTGCGGGTTTCCCTTCGTACATTTGCTGATGATACTCTAGGCATGCTCACGCTTCTCACTTCTGGCTTAACGAAGGCTGGACAACTTATGTCGAACGTGTGCTACTGCAGATTATACACTCACCCGCACACCGAGGCCTATCCTCTGTGATCGGATACAAAGGACTGTTGGATGCCCTCGCGTTCTTCGAAGACAAACCCAAATACCAAAAACTGGTTATCGACTTTGATTATGGAGAGGATCCGGATTCTGCGTTTAGTCGGGTGCCTTACGATAAAGGTGCCAACTTCCTCTTGCATATTGGTAAGTTATATTTGCTGTATAAAGTTTCCTATTGAGCTAGATTATCCCAGAGCGTACACTCGGTGGCCTTGAAGTTTTCCTACCCTATGTCAAGGACTACATCGCTACTTATATGGGTCACAGTATCACCACAGAGACCTGGAAGAATCACCTCTATGCCTACTTCCAGAAGAATGGCAGTAAGGAACAAATCAAAGCATTGAACAGCATTGATTGGGATGTAAGGCCGGACAACTGATAGTCGAAGAAAGTAATCGCTGAAATTGTCCGACAGGCATGGCTTCATCAAAGCTGGACTGCATTTACCTGTTGAGATGGAATATGATTTGACTCTGGCGAATCCTGCAAATGCGCTTGCCGACCGGTGGTATGAATCACGACACACCACGGATATTTCGAAGCTAGATTTCAAGGGTTCTGATTTGGATAACCTGGATGCCAACCAAAGAGGTGCGCGCCAACATGTTTTTGTTGATTGTATCAGTTGAAGAAGTGAGGTTACAGCCGTCTTCCTCGAACGATTGGAGAGTTACAATGAACCTCTTCCTGCGGGTCACCTTTTCCACTTCGACAAGTTATACGCCTTCTCCAAGACTCTCAGCGCCGAAATTCGATTCAGGTTCTATGCCTTGGTACTTAAGTCCCAGGCAGCAATGCATTTTGTTCAAGGAGCGGCAAATTGGGTTATCGGGGCAGATGACACAGGCGTCATCAAAGGCCGCATGAAGTTTTGCAGACCTGTGTTTAGGGTGATGTTCAAGGTCAAACCCGACCTCGCTATATCAACGTTCAGGCAGGCCCAGACGCAGTTTCATCCCATTGCGCAGAGTCTCATTGCACAGGTACGCATTTTGTTGAGTATGTCCGCATGTCCTTATCTTCAATTCATCAGGACCTTGGGCTGGACCTGGCTGGATTGAGAGTTGGTGGATAAAGGGCCCAAGGGGGAAGAAACGCGAAGAGAAACGGAAAGCATACCTGGACGATACCATCCTTGAATTGAGTCATTCTCCCAAAGTCACGTCACTGTATGATAGCTTTATGAAAAACAAAACAGACTGGTATTAGGCAAATCGGACTTCTGGTGATACAATGAATGGTGATACAATGAATTATGAATGAATCAAATGGCCTTGGCGACTCTTCACCAGATATACGGCGGCGCTTTGCAGCCGGTTCCCGAACATCTTGCTCAGGATGAAATATATAATTTAGCATATCCAAGTCATGCTCCGCCACAATCTTCTCCCCATCCCGCGCACCATCAGGACGTCGAATATCCTTCCGATTAACATGCATAGGATAATGGGTCTTCTGGATCGGTCCAGCCCAATCGAAATCGAGCAGCATGAAGTGTTTGTTGTCTCCCACAACGAAATTGGCATCCCGAAGGTCGCCATGGACGTAGCCGTCATTGTAATCGTGTAGCTCCCGGATGAGAGAGGTGATGGCCTCCTTCAGCGGCTGGCGATCCAAAACAGCTATCTCACTGAGCCGTCGATATGAGCCAGGCCGTTGCGAGAAGCAATCGTTATCGATATCAAGGGCATCCATAATCACCATATTCCAGCCGCCGGGTAAAGGATTGTAGGCGATAAGTTTGGGAGCGTGCCCCTTGCTGGCACAGAATTCGTGGGCCTCAGGGGAATATTGCCTGACGAACTTGATACATATCTTGCTCCCAGCCGCATCGCCGACGGTTTCCCCGAAGAAGATAAGTCGATCCCTTGGGATCTGAGTATCATCGTACGAGAATTCCTGAATGTGACCAGTTGAATTGATATAACTCCGAGGATAAGGACATCCTAGAGATGGATCTTTAGGTTTGAGGGACGGAATTGGATGGGAGTACAGTTTTGTGAGTTCCTCGATGGCGATTTTGAGAGCCCCAAAAGTACGAGCCGCCATCACTTGCATACGGAGGTCTGTTGAATGCCAAAAAAGAGGAATGATAGGGACTAGGACATCAGACTGAACCTTTTCTGTGAAAACAGAGCCTGCAAAGCCAATGCATGCCCCTAGTTGTGGTCAATAAAGGGCTTTAGCAATGAATCTGGTGAAATGAACTAACCGAAGACAGTGATATGGATGCATGGAATGACAGACCGGAGCCTCGCTATCTCAACCTTCGAGTCTTTGATAAACTTGCGGTAGTACAACATTGCTTCCGCGAATGGTTCGGGAGGGCCGCTTCCGATCTCGTTCTTCCCCTCCACTATCACCTGCACAAACTTTCCGTTGGGGGACAAAAGATGTCCGTCTGTCGTACATTTTGTCGAGCCAAACATACCGCAGTCGCGGAGCACTTGCCGGAATGCATTCATCCGCGTGAGCTCATCGGGATAGAAGGAGGACATCTTTTCCGAAAGTTGCCAAACAAGGTCGTTATCACGGACAGTTGGTTGATGATTTTGACAATTATCCACGAACTTGGCGAAAATAGGCTCGAGAAGAGTAACTGGAACAGGGTCCGCGGCTCTGCGAGGAGCTGAGGGAGTACCTGCGCTCTTCTTGAGATAAGCCAACCGTCGATCAACAGCTGGAATGTGTTGTACGACGACATGAATATATCCGCGCTCTACTCCATCCGTGAATACTTTGGACAGTTCGGTTAACGGCTTCAACTCCATGCCTTCATCTCTGATCGCGTCGAGTAAGTGTAGGTCGTTCGGATTGATCTTGACCTTCCAAATGATCAGATCGTCAGCATTAGACCTCGGGTACCGATCACTCACCTGCCATAGCTCAAGACCGTCAGCAGCAACATGGTCAAAACGTGGCTTCTTCGCGTCCTTGATGACCTTTTGGAGGGCGCTGACACTCGCTGTCGGTGCAATTTCGATCTCAAATACATGGCGAGGATCATCGCCCAGGACAAAGCAGTTGAGGTGGAGCGGTCCAGAAGACACTAAGTCAGACCGCGATCAGTAAGGAGGAAAGGGTGGAAATATCGAAAGACAACTCACCGGCAGGTGGGCCTTGGATAACAATATGCAGATGCTTACGCTGAGGAGCATTGTCAAAAACCTCGAGCATTTCAGCCACAGGTAGGGTACCGCACGGGTAACACCGAGGGTCGGAAAGTTGACACCGCACCCGCACCCACCAACACCGTACCCTTCACGGGTATGGGTACACACCGACCCGTCAATGTCGCGGTTTATGGAAAACACCGCGGTGTCTCTGAACACCGCGGGTACATTACCAAGAAGAGTGTATTAAGTATTAACAACAATGAAATAAAATAGTACTACTTTTCCTTGTCATTCTCCTCTGCTTCGACTTCATTTCGCTTCCGTTTTTGAGTCCTGACAGCGGCTAAAAGGTCCTCCATCACCAGAAGATCACTTCTGCCCCACGCTCCGAGGCAGAGAAAGGCACGAATTGTTGATGGTGCGAGTCGGTTGCGAGTAAAATGAAGGAGCTGCCGGCCCTGCGAGAAGACACGTTCAACCGCAGTTGATGTTGCTGAGCAAGATAATAAGTATTGATTGATTGAAAGAGGATTCGAAGGAGACATACCTGGGACAGAGAGATAGTCGAGTGCCATCCGATGCAGCATTGGATAAGCACGGCAGTTGTTTTGCCACCATGCGAGTGGGTCCTTGGTTTTCACAGTTGGTAATCGAAGAAACTCATCCAACTCGCTACTAGTAGTACGAGACATGGAACCAAGTGAGTAGTCACCAAAGTCATCCTCGTTCTGTATAGTTGTCAGTGTCAGTGCAAAATTAAATGTTGCATACGGACTGTGTCTGCTTCAATGTCATCAGTAATCTCGGCAGATTTCTCGTATTTATCAATAAACTCTTCGCGAACGAGCTTCTCGGCAATGTCAATCCATTCTTTCTCCCAGGAATGCTCACGGAAGTACTCGAGCTTCAAGCCAGGATGTAGGACTTTATGAAGATGATTAATCAATGATGTCAATTAAAGTTTGAAAGGCTGACCCATGGCAATGCGGTATACGTTGGAGAGATCTGTAATCTTCCAGTAGCGATCCATCTTGTTCTTTGCAAGCTGCATAGCCGACACAACTGCAGGGTGATATGCTTCCTTCGTCTGTTGATTGAGCTTGCTATCAAGTTTGTCCATTGCCGGTATCACGGCTGCGATAGTGGCTGAGTCCTGAGAGAAGAACAAGGTAGCCTTCTTGTATTGCTGGTGGATCAAAATAAGTGAGACAAATAAATACAATGTATGACGAGCGAGACCTACAGAGAGAACCGCAACGAGGTCAGCAACAATTTTCCACTCATCGTCATCCAATTCATATTTTTTAGCCCGCCTGAGGCTTTTATCACTCGTTATGCGATCAATGGGTACCTGATACTGTAACGCGAAGACCAGCATGTCATATGTGGAATTCCAACGTGTCGCAACATCACGTGGCATGAGCTTTTCTTTCAAGTGTGATGCTCCACATGCCCGTCGCCATGCTGGGAGCAAGAGAGTTGTTGAACGAATTACAGCGAAAGACAGACCACGAATCTGCCATATGATATTAGCTAGTATTAGATGCGGATCTAAGACACTGACCTTTGCAATAGTTCCTTTGACAGCGGCAGTGTCATCTAACATCTTCTCACGATTGGCTTGCGAGAGCATTTCCAACTCGTCAATATTGTCATCAGCGTCATCAAGCTCAGAGGTCAAGTCAACTTCCTCTACTTCCGAATCATCATCTAACATAAGTGGCGGCTCATCATCATCCACATCATCATTGGCTTCAGATGTTGATGCTACTGATGACTCGGAGCTGAATGGTTTCAGCAAAGCTTTTGCCGAAAGCTGGAGAGTATGATTAAAACATCGAACACGGTTGACAGACTCAAACGAGTTGTCGAGGCTCGCAAGCTTTGTTGTTTGAGTATCATTGGCAGTCGCGTTATCAGCATTGACTGCAAGAATCTACAATCTTCACGTTAGCATGATTTCTGCAATATTCAAGATCGGCTTACTCTCTTCGTCAGCCCAAAGCGTTCTAGCATTGCTTGAAAGGCTTTCGCCATTGCAGCACCAGTATGTGACTATAAGATAAGATTGTGAAGATTGGTGGAGCATTCGAAATGGCCTGTGACGTACCTCGGCAACTTCAATGATGTCAAGCAGAAATGAAAACATTTTACCCTCATACTCGAGGTGGACTGTCCACGCTACAAAAGCACGGTGGTTGGGTGAAGTCCAAGCATCCGTGGCAAAGTGTAAGCGTCCAGGGTGATCCTAACCATTGTGTTAGCCAATTTTCTGATGTTAGCGAAAAGCTTACACGGAGAAGCTGTCCAATGCGTTCGCTACACTTCTCGAATGCTACTTTGATATTGCGGGACAATACATCAGGTGATGGAAGTTCAATGTTCGGGCGACCTGCACAAAGAAGCTCGCGGAGTTCACGATCATTGATTATATTAACTGGGCGATTACTTTCAGTGATCCATTTCACGAGACGAGCACTGAAACTAATGTTAGCATGCAAAAATATCCAGATTCAGATCATTTACCGAACTTCTGGGTTCGTGTGTGTCCGATGGGAGTAATGGACGGGCTGTTGGCCTTGGCGTGCAAATGCTGCGTAGACAGAGCCACTATTAGCACCAGCATCCTTGCCCTTCATGGCGTTGTTGACGGCATCCTCGCCAAAGCATCCAATGGCATGGTGCTTCAGATTAGTCGTCGAGGACTTATCCTTTGTATCCTGATAGCGGCGCACACCACCTAAAGCTGTCTTACACTTACGCGCACCACACGGGAAAAAATGACACAAGCGGCCATTGTGGTGTTGGACCACAACTTCGGATGAAAAGAAACTATAGATAGGTGACCGCCAAGTCTTCTTGAGAGCCTCTGTATCATTGTATAATCAGATATTTGCAAAAATCAATGGAAAGAAACATACCAAGATCTGCAGAAGGATCGGGATCAGGCTCGAATGCACCTGCCGTTGATTTGTTATCGTCAGTGGCAAGTGAATCAGTACTTGATCGCGTAAGATCAACGGTGTCTGTGGGGCTCGATCGAGAAGACCGAGACACAAATGACTGCTTGACCTTCTTCAAGGGGCGGGCCAGAGCCTTAGCACCCTTTGCAACAGCCTTTTTGAGTGACCTGGCCTTCTCGGAGATGGACGACGAGATAGACTTAGATGATGAGTGTGACTGGGTAGACGAAGCATCAGATGCCTTCTTTGTGAGCTTAGTTTTCATGGGGAGACGACTCAGTGGACTTACTGGTCTCGAGTTTTTGCCTTGGCTTTATGGTAGTGACTCGAGCTTCTCTGCAACGAAGTGTCAGCTCAATAAATTGCTAGAATGATTCACGGGGGTACAAAAGACATGACAGAAATCAGTATAGCATTCACTTGTGATCCTCAAGCTCTCAGAGGAAGGAAAAACAGAGAATCAAACACGGTGTTCAATGGCTGTCGCGCGCCTGGTTCCCGATTTGGTATATTATACCTGCCCAAACACCGTCAACCCGCGGTGAATGGCCACGGTATGCTCAAGGGTACGACTATCCTACTCCGTACCCGTACCCTCCAAACCCGTCAGCATAGAACCGCGGTGTTACCCGTACCCGTGCGTTTCCCTAGCCACAGGTGATAGGGATTTCTTTGTGTCAAATGTAAGATTGCTAAGCTTGTGCTCGATCGTCTCGTCGGCAGGCAGGTCGACCTTCCAAAATATCAGATTATCAACACCTAATCGTAGGCATCAGATCACTCACCTTCCATAGTTTGAGGCTGTCAGCATCAACATGGTCAAATTGTCGCTTCTTCTCATCTTTGATGACCTTTCTGAGGTCACCAACAGTCTGTGTTTGTGCAATGTCGACGGGGAAAATACAGTTTGGGTCATTTCCCAAGACAATACAGTTGAGTTTGTACATCTGACGTTGAGAACAGGGGTAATAGTGTATTGAGCGCTGAACAGTGACCGCAGTGCTGCAGCGACAATGGGCTAACAAAGCCAAGCAGCCACACCACGTGACCGCGGCAACCTTGCTACGACGTCATCCGATTCCCAACTTCCCCAGTCACTTTTCATTGTCGGTTACAGCGCGTCCTTGTTGATTGTCATCAATAGTACTAATTGCTTCCAATTAGCTTCCACCCTGTTCATGGATATGTACCGTTATGTGTCAATGTACTGTAGTGCTGCCGAAGTTCGGTTCCGTCCGGTTTTTTTCAAGATAACTGAGGACCGAGAACCAAACCTCGGTCAAGTTCACACAGGTAGGTTGGACTCTGGGCCGGACCACTTCGAACGGGTTCACAATGGTCAGGTTCGGGTTCGGACCAGTTCGAACTGCCGAACGTGACATAATATTTTGCAAAATTTACCAAGAGATCTACAAACAATTGTAGGTTAGTATGACAGACCCCTGAATAGCAAGGGAGTCTTTTGCGATGCAAGCAAAGTCCTCAAGTTCCTGGTGAGGCCTTTGATGAGCTGCATCATGCGAGACACGAGCTTTGATTGCATTGCACATCCAACTATGACCACAATCACCTTAGCGCGAGAGGGACGGTACAGAAACATAATGTCCAAACCAGACTCAGAGAGGAACTTCTTGTGTTTGGCGCGGATCCGACATATGACCAATCAAAGGTCATCTCCCATACTTGGATGCGGTTGTCCATGAAATTCTATGACTCCATCCTCCGCTAGGCGAGTTCAGTCGTCTTGTGAGTGTGTATGTCTACATGTGAATAGACACTCACAATAGGTCCATTGAGCGAACCTGTGGGCACAGAGTCCGGGGAAATGACGGACAGTATATCTATAGCGAAAGGGACATTGATCACGATATCAGGCGCGGTGATCAATCGCTCTTCGGCCATCTGAGGGCCTGACGCAAAGGAATTCAAGCCTGATCGTTGGCTGACTGAAGATGTGATCGGGAAGGCTGCAGTTGTAATGGAAAGTATTTGCTCAAGCTGTTTAATCACCCTTCCCTCGAGCTGATAGGATAGAAGACTTGCACTTTGCGCATGTTGGTTTGCGAGTGGATGGAGCGGAACCTTGAATGATGGGTTCGGACCGGTTCGGACTGGTCCGAACGGGTCCGAGAACCATCTGAGACTCCCTGAACAACGAACCTAGGTAGGGTCTGGTCCTGCATTGTGTGTCGAACCACTAACCGAACGATGGTCCCGTCCGCAAAAGTTCAGGTTCGAACCCAGGTTCGGGACCGAACGGCGGCAGCACTAATGTACCGTCAATCATACCTTTTGAATTCGTATTCCACTGTAAGCACGCTGGGCCCGGGTTTAATAGAGTTCTTCAAACCTTGGATGGAATCGCCGCTCATCGATCAACATCAGAGTTTTTTAAACTGGATGATTTCGTTGCTTGGTTTCAATACAATGGTGGGGTCTTGGATACTTCGGTGATGGGCATCAGGTACCGATTTCCCTGGCAGTGGACGTGGTGCAGTCGCACTCCAGGATGGCTGAAGAAAAACATGGTGGGGGGCGTAGTGAGATAGGCATTATATACCTATAGTTTTATCCCGAACCCTAATGGGGAGTACATTCAAGGATACTCTTATGCAACGCAGTTGTGTCTTGCTGAGGTGTTGTACCGAATCAATCAATCATATGACTTTTGAACTTCATCCCTAACCACAAATCACCAGTGCATCTTAGGAGCAGTCACCTGTGGTTCCGAGGAAACAGACTGGAAAATACAAATAGAAGTTGAGATTAGGTGTATACAATACATGTCACGGAGGTATACAGTCCAAGTCAGCCTGAAATATAGAATTTGAGGTCCTTGGCAACAAGTTGCACATAGCCATGGCTGGATGCTACACACGAAGTTGTCAGATTGTCTCAAGAATACCCTAATCAACAAGGTGGGAGGACGCACGAAATTGATCACACGCCAATATGTATGAAGACTATGCGCTGCTCTAAGGGCATGTCCTTGTCACAAGCCAACGACTGGACCGCTTGGTGCAGCGCTCGGGCAGCTCGCTTGGAATTCATTTTGCCATCCCTGCACAAGTTTTTGTAGAATGCCTCGACTAAGCGCTGCACAGTACTATCACTGACCTTCCATAATGTCCCGACGACACTCTTGACTCCAGCGAATTGCAGGCCAGCCGCTAGGTGTATCACTTCGTCAGGAGTATCATAGTCACCGCCTGCAGTATCACAGGCGGAAAGAAATGCAAATTCATGCCAAAAGAGATCTGTTTGTGTGATGTCGAGGAGCGAAAGTGGGTGGTCTTGCATGAGAAAGGCCGAATTGAAGGGGTCCTGATATTTCTGTGTCCCGTGACATGAAAAATGGAGCCAAGTATTGTCTCGCAGCGTGCGCAGTGCCCTTGATCTCGTTGCATCAACGCTCATTATCTCGGCGAAGGAAACAGTTGGAGGAGGGGGCAAAAGACTCCGCACCAATTCCAGTTCAGGCTCCACACATTCCAAAGTGAATGAAGCACCGGCTGGGCGATTCTGGCCGATGGCAGCAAAGGACACTGACAGGGACCCGTCATGATTTCTGCGAGCCTTTATCAGCGCGGTAAGCGATGGGGTGTATGAAGAGACGTAGAGCTGTGACAGAAACTGCCCATGTCTCCTGTACTTGCCAGCAGCATGCAATGGCAAGAAATTGAAGACAGATGTCGGGCATCACCATATTCGGGGACGTCGCTGTGCAAATCCGCCCAGATTTTCGACCACTGGGCGGACGACGTCCTCCCACAACTCTATCAAAGCTGTTGTCAGCGCTGGTGTACTTCTGCGTTGGAATCTGGCCACCAATGTCTGGAGTTTCTCAAGCTTGGTGGGAAGTGGAATCTTGGTTGGAGGTTGCTCGTGCCAGATAATAATGGCATCACAAGACGACTTGCTCGTGATGAGCATGATGATAGGCCCACCACGAGCTGCATCTCGAAGATCGGAGAATGAAGGGGGAAGGAGGAAACAAGAGAAGCCCTCGATCCTCCGGATCTCTTCTACAGCTCCATTCCACTCCTTCACTAAATGTCTGTACCGGGCTTCTTCGGCTTCTGCATCGACTGTTGGGGTTGCTTCTCGATCGTTCGCAGGAGATTTATTGAGGAGGGAGCTGAGATCTCTAAATTTCTTCACCAGGGCCGCTGCGTGATCACCGCATGTCTGGAGGCTGTCAAGAGGTGTGTGGAGTCATGTCATCTGGGTCCAGATGATCGTCCTGCCTTGTTCCAACAACTCGACAGCGCAACACACATCACCGCTATGAAGAGCACACGATGCAGCATCCACAGCAAGCATACTTGGGAACGTGGGGGCCATCATGATATTGTGATAAGACGATACTGAAGCTGTCGTGGACATGTAAGCGTCCAAAAGTTGCATGGAAGTTGCATAAGCCTCCAGCTCAGTGGCATGTGAATGTTGAGAAGCATGGTGAACCCAGCGTAGACTTGCTCGCAGGTGAGATAACGAGCCTCCAGAGACAACATTTGCTGCTGCCTTGAGATGATACATAACAGCATTCAGACTGTCATTATCTTCGCCCTCTTCGCCCACACCGGTGCCGTCAAGCCCTGAATGATGGAATGATAGATGGACCCCAGCTAGCGACTCATGGACTACTAATTGACGAGGATCGTATTGCGTCAATAGAGTCAATGCAGAGCGTAGGTTGTCTCGAGACTCGTCGAAGTCTTCTCGATTGCGTTGGTGCTCAAAGCGGGTGCAGAGTTCATGTGCAAGGTTATTTAATGACGAGTACCTTTCTGTGTGACTGACCGGGTACAAAGCCAGCGCTTCCCTCTGAAGTGCGATGGCCTGACCCGAGTCTTTGTCATTGCCTCAATGTTCGAAGCGAGTGATCAGCATTACACTCAGATTGGATAGCAATTGCCCTCGATAAGTATCCACAATGTTGCAGTATTTCAGTGCATCATAATGAAGGGATATCACTTCATCTAAGGCACGGGGTTCATCTGTCCCAAGACACCACGCTGCTCGCTCAGCAAGTTGATTCGGCGTTAATGGAAGTATGAATGCACTGAGCCGCTCCTGCTCAGGATCATTTGCATCAATGCTTCCAACGGAATGCAGGGCGGATGTTTCGATTGCAATCAAAGCTGCTCTGTGAATGTGGCTGTCGGCGTGGGAGGCATCGAGGACTTCGCTCAGTAACTCTCCAGCTGCATCAGCATCCGTTTGAAATCCCCGTTTCGCGAAGTGAGATAGTAGAGCAATGGCAAGATGGAGCTGGGTGACAGTTTGGTCTGGATGATCAGTGGGACGCAAATCAAGGGCATCTTGAAACAGGTGGATAGGGATGTCGAGGTCGAGGTATCTTCCACCAGCTTGGCAACTAACAAGTTTTGCGGTGGCTAGATTGAATAGTGCTGCAGGGCAGCAGGGATGGTCAATGGGGCAGAGATCCGAGGCACGCTCAAAGTGGTTTATGGATTGGTCAAGATCGCTACTGTTCTGCGCCCTGTGGTATCGCGCGAGAAGATGATGTCCAGTATCTGTCATTGGTACTAACGGATCCATATCGCAGGACATAAGCTGCACATTACGAGCTCTCAGCATCAAGATACCAGACTGCATCGATCACTCACGTCAGTAAGGAGGCAAAGAACTGCGGTGTCGTTTTCAACAGAACATCGCTGCTCCAGTGTCATGAACAGTGAAGTACACAGGGATATGACTTCTCCCTGCTTGGGCTGGAAGATCATGGCTGTGATACTCGTTAATGTCCGTAAAATGTTATTTGCAACAAACATCACTGACGATGCGAATTTTCGCTGCGATCCAGTAATTCTCGGACGGAGATCTCGAATGTACGGAGGACTTCTCCGTGACAGAGCATGGGCCCCAATTCGAATGAGGCATACACGCTCACCCAAACTTTAGAAGATGTCTCACAGGGGCTAGAGTCTTTCTCAATACCGGCAGGAAAGATGAGATCAAGTACAACATACAGAAGTATGGGCTCGGTCCATTCGACAACAGCCTGATCTACGTGTACAGGTTTGTTGCTCGTCTGGCATTCAGCACTGTCAGTCTTTACCACTACATGGAAGCCAGCGGGGATGCGTAGGAGACCAAGAGCGAGATCAGTTGCCACGAATGGCTTAAGGGAAATTGTTAATACGAGCTGAGCAGAGATAGATATCACATACCAGTAATGACGACTTGTTGCACTGCACTGATGTGTATCTCTCCTGGGTCCTGGGTGTGTTCTGGATAACTTGACTCCTCCCTAAACAATACGCACATCGTCAGGGATTTAGATGATCAATGCTTCATATACTTACTTTTCCTTTTTTTGCCTGAAAACGCGAGATTAAGTCCATAGATGTGCTATACAACACAACGACTTACGATCATATACGTTTTGAGCTCTTCGTCTCATTGTCATTATTGTTCTCTGACGACTCACGTTTATGTTTTCTGCCTGTCAAGGGCTCGGTGGTAGGAGCGGAATTCTCCACTGGAGAAGTACTATGCGATGACGCTGAAGAAAAGTCTGAGTCAGACTTTGATTCTGATGAACTTGAAGACTCGAAGGTGACACGTCGATGACGGTCCATAATGATGGCTGAGGGATGGATGCAAACTAACACTTGAGAGTATAGAGGTCACGGAGCACTGTACTACCTGTATTATATATGAGGGAATCACAGCATGCATGTGGTATCCACACGGTGCAGCGCTGATGAGTCTACAGAACAGAAGTGACTCGCAGAATATTGAGTCATCCATAACCCCATTTACAATGTGCATAGATTTGCACAGCAGCGGGGATGTTGTGGGGTGGGATATTGATTGAAGCAGCGGAAATGGAGAGGCTGCGAGGCTGAAGAGAAGCAGGTCATTCCAAACCTTCACAAGAATTCGCATATTGCGAAGCGCTCAAGCGCTCATGAGCTCCTGCCTGAATGTCACCCGCCCTTGACAGGTTATCCTACAACCTCAGACAACATGTTGCATGATTCAAAGGTAGAAGTGATGACTATGACGGACTGTGGCGGACAAAATATAACTCGGCCAAAACCCTGCCGACTCCTTTATATCAACTCAACTCACCTGCAATTCAACTTGTTCACGTGGCAACTCGACTCAACTCGACTCAAGTGAAAAGGTCACTGAAACCGCCCCTCCGGTACAGAACAGTCCGGCGCAGAGTACGGTACTACGGTGGATATATCCGCAGTCCGGCAGCAGAAAAATGGCCAGATGGCGGACTTTGAAATTACCTAGGTATGAAACCTGCCTAGCCGGATATACGTAGATGTTTGCACGTGCTAATCTTACTCCTTATTGGCACGTACAGTGCATACTCTTTTCGTATGGACACCACATTTCACCTACTGCCTTCCAACAGTCACTGTCCGAAGCCTGGGTGTGGGCGACTCCTACCGGTAAAGTTCAAGCAGGGCGGTATCAATGACAGGAAGGCATACCTGCTGGTGCGTTCCCCCTTATACTACTAGCTGACCCGTGGTTCATCCCTCAGCAGTGCATCAACCCAACGGTTCACAGTGACAAGTACTGGGTCCATGAAGAGCGCTCACCACCACTCACTCAAGGTGAGGTTGCTGTTGCGCCATCTCTTGCAGGTGGACATGCTCCTGCAAAACCAAAAGGCTGCCAGTCAGCTTTCTGTGTGATCAAAACGGTAAAAGCTGTGTGCCCCAACCACATGTGCAAATCACACTGTATTTCCACTGGTGGCTGCTTCTCCCATGGCTTCCCACCTAATCCACAGCTTCTGCCATGCCAACGCCGCCATCCACGCATCTGCTGCTTCCGCCCATCCCAAACACTGCCATCTGCATATCCGCCGTCTGTGTCTGGGGCAGAATCCTATGACATCCTTGATGACTTCTTGTCCCGCACTGCTCCTGCAGATACAACTAGCTGGGACGCTTATTACTACTTGTCTGATGTTGACCACGATGAGCAAGACTTACAAGCTGCGCTCGCTCAATCTGTTGCTGACCTGCAGCCTTTGCATCCGCCTCCTCCTCCTCCTCCTCCTTCTCCTCCACCACCACCTCCAGCTCAAGCACAGACTACAACTTCGAAGCCTAAGAAGGGGAAAATTCGAGCAGCACCTGGCAGTATGAATGAAAACCGGGAGGGCCTTGGATCCTAGGCTGTCGACACAGCTCAATGACTCTTGGCTGGCAACCCACACTAGGCGCGAGGCACTGAAGATTGACTTTCAACAGCGCGCTGAAGCTAAGAAGGCTCACGAACAACGTCTCAAGGGTCGCTTTCTTGTCAATTACTGGGACCAGGTATGTTTTCTGTCATTGTTCTTGAAGGTTGCTTACACTCTCATCTAGAATGGTGCTGATCCTGTTTCGGTCACTGTCTACAAGCGCTCTACTGTGTGCTCACTCGCCGAACATCTGGACACCCTGCAAGCTCTCAGCACGGACCTTGGACCAGTCGACTACTATGATCTGAAGCTTCGATGCTGGATTCAAGATGATTTGAATTGTCCCCTTGAAGTTGTGACTGATAGCCAGCTGTTTATTTCGCAGACGAGGAGTTGACTGCAAAGGGTTCCAGGACTACTTACAGGACTATGTTCAGCCAATTGGGCATAACAACCTCCGAAATCTGACTTCTGAGTGATGAGCTGTCCGTGAAACGAGGAAGAAACTAAGACCTGACCTCGCCAAAGACTCCTTCACAGACACCAAGGCCACGGAGGCCAGGGAGGCACTGCTATCGTGGTAGCACTGATGATGGATCCGATATTGACATTGATGATGGTGCTCCAAGTCTTGCCACCTCACCCGACTGGCGCTTGTCTGTTCCCTCACCGGCCTCGAGCTTTACTCCAAGTCAACTGCTACCTGACGATTCTGATTTGGACTTTGGTTCTAGTATCACGTCGCTGGTCCAACGAAAGAGGTTCCACTATCACAATAGTGACAATGAAGACTCTGATTGTCCTTCACCATCCAAGGCTCCGCGTCTCGCCTTTTCGTCTAACGAAGCCCAATGTACTCTGTCACGGGTCCCGAGTGCTGCCAGTGTTGGACGCCCCAACAAATGTGTATCAACTTCCACGCGGTGGCCAACATTCATGTACACTATTGACATGTCTGAAGGCTTGCAGCAGATCGAAAGTCCGGAGATGAAGGAACAGTACCGACGTTTGGAAGATCGCTTTCAAGTGGTATTCGGTGTGCCATTCGCAGCTTCCACCTACCACGACGCAAAAAAACGCTGGCTTCGGGCATCTGAGGAAGGTTTACTCGAAGATGCCGAGGCTGCTGGACACACTGATGCTGGCCATTGGAGCAAGCTGGCCGCCCAAGTTCCCCTCAAGTAATAGCACCATAAGTTGTTTTCCTTCACCTCTTCGTATAGTATTTCACTGTTCAATAATTCCGAGTCCGTGTCATATACCTCCCTTGTATGGTTCTTGTATTGTTGTCTGTATTGTTGTCATTTCGCCCTTGTAATTTTTACCATATATGTTTGCAATGACGCTCGTCGGCGTATTCCTCCCAAAGACTGAAATTGCCTCGGCATAGTAAGGGGTCGATGTGTTATCAAGACATCCAGTAAGCACAGAGGGAGTGCATAGTGCATCCGCAGAATCAAACGCACTCTTTGAGTAGAGATATGACAAACATTACTCCCTGGGTTACACTCTTAAGGGGTCGACGTGTTATCAAGACGTCCAGTAAGCACAGAGGGAGTGCATGGTGCATCCGCAGAATCAAACACACTCTTCGAGTGGAGATATGACAAACGTTACTCCCTGGGTCCTACCAGTCTTACAGACTGCGGGAAGTTGATAACAAAGACTTTTCCCATCACCGGTGGGCATTAGGACGAAGACATCCTTTCCATCCAGTGTGGCGTTGATAGCTTCAAGTTGGTTTTGCCTGAAAGAAGTCAGCCAAAACACACTCTTCAAGACATCCACGGGTACCTTTCCATGATATGGGGTCTGCAAGATTTGAGCAGGTAAAACCACAGTGTCATGTCAGACAAAAAGTCCGCTGAAGAGTAGCAAATCAACCACAGCGTGTATTGCATCTCCTCCCACTTACCGTCTGATCTTCACAAGTGGTCTCCACTGGAATGAAGCCTCCGGGTCCCGAGAAAATATCATCTGCGCAATGGATATAGGCACGCCTTGACAGCATGGGCTTGAGCCATGTCAAGATCGACAGGGTGCTAAGCAGGGTGAATCAATGTGGCGCATACATTCACGAGACTAAGGTAAAACGAGAAGATGAAATAAGGTAAATGTAAAGCGAGACTAAGGTAAAATGATAAGGCAAACATGTAAAGACCGTCTAGGTAGTTATGTTCTTAGTGCTGGCTGTGTCCAAAGACCCCACCTCAATGGGATAGTCGTATGATAAGCCTCGAGGACTCATCTCACTGCCACCTGCATCTGAATCCGACGGAATGCTGATGACATCCATAGATACCTCTCGCTTGATGCATTGCCAATGGTGATTATAGCAAGGTAGGATGATCCTTCACTTCTGTGGTCGTCGTTCAACATAGATGTCAAAGTCGAGCGCAACTTTCACATTGAGGTTCTTGAGGTAGACGTAAGGCTGAGTCAGGGTGAGGACATGACCTGCGATGATCTTTCTCCAGCATTCATGCGTAGTGTTGTAATAGTAGCAGCTATCGTCCGCAAGCCAAGGGTACGAAGCCAGTCTGCAGTGACTCTGATGCGTGGCAACACGAACCCAGTCTGAAAACTCGCAGACGGCTGGCAGCTCTCCACCCTAACAACGAGCTAAGTGCCATATCCATTATTTTATGACTGTCACGCACCACAGACCAGCCGATTGCTGTGACCGTGTTCTCAGCTGCGATGGAAAGCTCATATTCAAGAGCCTCAAGTTCAGGCGCTGGTGAGGAATAGTGTCTTGGGTAGTAGGGGCCACACTTGATAAATGGAGAGTTCAGCGGTGTGTCGGACATGATGAGGGATGCGAGTGGTTGAAAAGCTGAACATCAGAGCAGAGAAATGATTGGTAGGTACATGCTGAGATTGTGATTCAAGTCGTCAGCCACTGTTGTAACATAACAAGGGAACGAGTCTTACCAAATTACTGGAATGAATGGGCGTACCTGGAATAGCAGTGAGGAGGTCAAAGTCAAGAAAGAGGGTCGTGAAATTAAGGAAAGAGACATGCAATCAGCCTTTGTACGTCGTTTTGGGTGGAGTCTAGAAATGCTAGATTACATTCATGAATGTATGTGCGTCATAGTACAAATCGAGTGTGTATATAGATCTATGCATCTGCGGGGGAATACCAAGGGAATTGACCATGATCCTCCATGGTCTTAATGAGCGCACAGTTGCGACGCATCACCATCTCATCGAAAAAAAATCATACTTGTCAGGAAGCATCTCATGCACAATGTTATGATAGCCACCTAACCAAATGTTCACCTATTCCGCAATCGAGGAGTTGAAAAACCATGAACCGTCAGCATTCAGAAGCTCTGGATAATGTGCAGGATTGCATCGTGTCTGGCAGAAATCGTCACCCTCTTTGTGCTTGGTTTGAAAATGGAATGCATTGACACACATGCCAACATTGTCAAACCAGGTGTCGTTGCGACTCTGGACTTCACGAAGGGCGTTACAGTTGCTGTCGTACATGATGTGCTCGGGTTTCTGGGCTCCAGGGAGAGAAAACATAGTCTTGACCATATGCTGTGAGACGAGTTAAGTTGTGTACCTGCCATGAACGAAACAATTTGACTCACAAGGACATTGGAGATCGCCTCGGCTGCAACCATGGTGGCACGTGCTACAATTATCCCGCACGGACGAATAACGATCTGCTCATTGTGTGTCCGAGAACGACCAAACTTGGCTCTGAGCTTGCAATTGCCAAGCTCGGATTTGCCATCACAGGTAGCGTCAAGTTCACCAGTCGAGGACAGGTTGTTGAGGGTGAAAAGCTTCATGGATTGAGTCGTCGGGTCCAAAGTGTACCACTCGTCCTTGAACTCTAGATCGAGGGCATCTGACAGCTGCTGTGCGACCATGGCATCATTTGGTTGTGCAGCGTGCATCTTCTGGAGGCGCTTTGCGGCTTGGAAGTTGGCACGCATCTTCTCACCATGAAGGCATTCCATTTCCTGGTGGGCTGGGAGTGTGCATGCCTTCCATCCCGGTGATATGGGCATATCACAGTCGACTATAGCACAGACCTTGTCAAGACCCTCATCGAGATGTTGACGGCAGAATCGTGACCGGTTATTGGCAAGTGGGTTGCGGCATCGGAATATGTTGCAGCATGGGCGACCCATGGACAAGCCATCTGTAACGACAACCTGCACTTTCCGTACACTACCATCGTCGTTCCAGTAAGTCCGCATGCAGGTGTCACAGTAGTGTCGCAGTTCTGGCTGCCCCTCACGGACGATGCGCTCGTTGTGGGCTTGCATAGCTGCAGAGAATCTGTGCGCCTGGGTACCATCGTTTGGTACATCAAGTGGGACTCCGCTGTGACAATATAGTTTTCCCTGGGCTGATATTACCCCTTTTTACTTACCTTCACTTACCCACTTTCCTTAGTTTATGTTCGCATTTTTACTGCTTACATAATCATGTCTCCCTTTCACCAGTGTCAGTACCAGTCTGAATCACAGTCTTTTGCTTGATGATATTTCTACTCTCTGAGCTCTGAGTCTAGTACAGAAATCCTTTAGGGTCAAATAGCAGCTAGGCATAGCAATTTTGACCCAACATTTGAAGAGTACTTTACAGAGTTCTCTTCTTGTTGTGTTTCCCACACCGCACCGAGCACAGTCTTCAGTGAGCGCAAGTACAATGAACGCATCCCAGATGTGCTCATTTTTCAGTTTAAACCCAAACTGCCAGCCTGCATCCCCAAGCTTATTCTCCTCCCTCATTGACAAAGCGCTGTTGTAAATGTTTGCGCATGCCTGCGCAGATACACTAGATAATTGAGTAAGCAAGATATAGTCCAAGAGCAAAGCAGATACTCACTGGCCCTTTAGGTGGAGCTCCACCCATAGGTTGGCAAGACGCCAGTCGACAAAATGGTGATCAGCCACCTGGATATACTCTGGGACACCACCATAGTACCATCGTCTGCATTCGGCGATACAAAAGTTGTTCATGTATATGGTGTTGCAAGTATGACATATAAGGTGAACTGACCATGTGGGGATGGCACCACGGAGTATGTGTAGGACAACCTGACGGGATTTGGCCTTTTTGAGTGGCGCCTGCGACTGGGTGATGGAACAGTTGGATTGTGTACAGTGTGTATGTGGAGGATAGAGTGAGATAGATGCTATTATCATATTAGACATTTGACAGTCGGGCAGGATACAAAAACTCACTCAAACCAAGTCGCTGTCCATGCTCACGAAATGCTCGCTCATGCTCCACAGCCAACTCATGATGGCTAGGCATGACCCATACAATCTCTTTGAATGCACGCCAACATGCTAAGACAGTATCCATAGTTAAGCCAGTAGACAGTTGCAGGAACTCGCAGATTGAAAGTGGCAGGATGTCGGGCAGGACATTGTCAGGGGTCGTCTGGAGTTGTGGGAGCATGATATCATGCTTGAGAGCTGACGCACGTGAGGTGAATGCAAGGACATCTTCAAACGACAGCATCTCCAGTAAGTTATGGGTGGCTAGGGCTTTGGATATGGTGGGCGGCGTGACTGAAGAGTACAAGCAACATGGTATAGTCATGTAGATAGTTGAAAGCTGCTGGATAGATTGTGATAGGGTGTTGAAGGAAGTTCGAGTTTCTGCCGAGTGAGTAGTGAGCAGAAGATATGGGTCATCAGTACTCAGTGCTTGAACGTTGAACGTTGAGGCCTCGAGGTGTCGTCTTACGGTCTGAACATACATACATGAACATACGTACAATTGATTTTCAATGTCCGATGTGCCGTCTGTTAGCCACCAGCTTTGCCGCCGTCCCCCGCCATTCTTGCCGTAGTGCGTGCCATACTTTTTGCGCTGGAGGGGCGGTTTCAGGGATGTTCTCACTCAAGTGACTCAACTCAACCATGTGGCAACTTACATAATCGACCAACTCATTGCATCAACTCAACTTGCAATGCTTCGACTCATTGGTGAGTCAACTCTCTTCATGCGTCTATATCATCACATGGTGAATGTCTGGATTTTGGCCGGTCCGGAGGCCTTCACATGGGTCTCCTAAATCACCGAGTGGATCAACAGCATTGGAGATTCTGTTCCATGCATAATGTGGCTATCCGGCCCTGCAGGCAAGGGCAAATCAGCCATTACTCACATGATTGCCAACTGGTTCCACGAAACGCAAGGTCTTGGTACGGATCACTCGGAAAACATGCGACTTCTATAGTGTCCCTGCTGACACTGTCATGTTCCCCGCATAGTTATAGCCTTACCTTGTATATTATACAGCATTACATTTGTACTCATTCCTTCCGTGAATTGACTGGTTGACCCTATTCTGGCACTGTTGTCCATGTTGCGTGACCTTATCTAGGTCCCTGCTAATACACTCTCACCCTCAACTACCATGGAGGACCAGTCATTTGAACTCGAACACCTTCCCCTTCCCCTGCAAAACATCATACTTGCATTCAACCAGCTCAAAGAAGATGTTCGTGTTGCCTTACTCACGCAGCTTGGAGATGCTGCCTGACTCCAACTGCATGTCGAAGCATGTGAACATTTAAAAAATGACATTACCTTGGTGAGTCACACAACCATGACACCTGTAGTACACTACTAAGATATTTCAGCATCGTGCTTTAGTCCCTGAGGCCACCTACATCACCATGAATGATAGCTTGAATGCTATGATCACAGACCTTGATGAAGGTAAAGACCGGTCAGCTGATGAACCTGACATGGCACCTATTGAGGTGGTCTCCACTATTCATACCCATCAATGTGGATGTCCTCGAATTGACATTGACCCAGAGGTTTTAGCTACAGCCCTTCAATTTGCAGGACCAACAAGGCTTGGTGCTCTTTTGGGTGTAGCACCACGCACTGTGCGACAGAGGGCACTAGAACACCAAATCGTTGAACCTGGGAATCCAGTTATGTCGAGTTCACTGATGATGAAGGCGAGACACTTCGATATTATACATCATCTACTGCAGCACAGTCTTCACTCCCTGACAATGAGCTTGATGCTATCATGTTGCAGATTCTCACTCAGTATCCCCGCTTTGGACGTCGCATGATAGATGGCCAATTATGCCACATGGGGGTCATTGTACCTCATTCTCGCATCCAAGCGTCATACTCTCATGTTCATGGCCCACCCATTGCTGCCTTTGGTGTGCATTGCATTACTCACCGAGTTTACAATGTGAAAGGGTACAACTCCTTGATGCACCATGATGGACAGCATGGTATGTTAATTTTTATTATGATGCACATCAGACCATCATGATTTTATAGGTCTGATCCGGTGGAAGATTGTCGTGCATGGTTTCATTGATGGATATTCTCATTACATCACTGGACTCCGGCCGCACAATAACAATAGAGCAGTCACTGTCATGAATCTTTTTCAACAGATTGTTCATGTCCATGGTCTCCCAAGTCGTGTTCGAGGAGATCATGGGGTGGAAAATGTTGATGTTGCGAGATTTATGGATGAAACACGAGGGCATGGAAGGGGTTCTTACATTTGGGGCAGGAATTATGGACAGTACTTTGTAGATCAATCCACATACTAAAATATTTAACAGAAGGGTACACAATATACGTATTGAGAGATTATGGGTTGACTTCACACAGGGCATTGGTTCCAAGTGGAAGAGTTTTTTTCAAGACCTCGAGGCCACCAGCGGCCTAGACGCCAATAACATTCACCATATCTGGTTGCTCCATTTCCTGTTTCTTGAGACATTGTGCAAAGAGGTTCATGGCTGGGCCGAGGCATGGAATAATCACCGAATGAGCATCCCTGAGCATGGCATGGCCAGTCCTCACGAAATGTGCTTCTTTAGCATGCTACAGCATGGTGTGCAGGGATTTCAAGATACTGCTACATTTCAACCGCCAGAGGAGATTCTCCAAGATGACAAGGCCATTGCAGAGTATGGCATTGATTGGAATGATGTCGAAAATCATCATATTCGTGCACATCACCATACAGCAAACCAACTCATACATGATCCTCTTGGCAACAATCCATTTGTCGCGTATACACCAGAGACTCTCAACAATGTTCAAGTTGACGAGCCAAACTGCCCACTTACACAGGAACAGCTCCTGTATCTTCAGGAGGTTGCAGCTCAGTTTGTAGATGATGGAACAGATATTGCGAGGTGGAATATCTGGGAGAATGCATTAGCATTATGTATTCAACACTAACTACATAGATCTTGACCTGTAAAGTTATCTATGAGCCGAAGATAATGGTAGGGACCACAACGCAGGTAATATTGGTGGCAGAAAGGCCGAGTTGACGCAGATACCATGCATTGAGGTTGGGAAGGAATGCACTATTGAAGGTATCAGAGAGAGTGCCGTTATGGATCAGCTGGAGCGTGCATAGTCTTGAGCTGTTCCATGGGCCCCTCTCGGAACATTGCTTGGTTAGAGGCCATAGCGGATGTACTAACTTTTCCGAGTATGAATCAAGGGCTGATGTGGCTTCGTCGAGCAGAAGAACTTTTTGGTTCTGAAGCAGTGCACGAGCGATTGCTATACGTTCTGGACTATGACTTCAGCACACAAAGAAAGGTATCCGTTGTGGGTAACACAACAAAGGTGACTGCAAGTCAGATGACAAGCAAACACTCTCTATGTTGGGTCTTGATATGCCGTGCAATATGTTTGACCCTTAAGGGAAGCAAAGAAAGCAAGGATCCACGAAATGATGCTGATCAACCCTGATCAAAGGCGACAAAAGGGCGATGTAAGCGCGAGAAACGCGCTCAAGGCGCGCGCGGGAAAGTGAAATGCGAAAATGCGCGAAGCGCAGGAAGGTGAAAGTGCAAAAGGCGAAAATGCGCAGAGAACTGGAATGGTAGTGCAAGCAGTGCACAAGTGTAGAGAGACGATGATATGGTGAAAAGCACAGATATTGATGGTTACTGATACTGCCACTAGCTTTAGACTGATGCTAGGGCCTTAAGATGATGACGTATGCATGCATTGCATGGAACTAACTGCCAAGTACATGGTGGTAGAAAGATGTGGTAGGAAGCTGGTGGTGTAAAATGAACATGAAAGTATGTAAGTTCTACCTAAGCGCTCTCCCAGGGCTCGGAGCTGAATCCCAGTGAAAGCTGGCTGTGATGGGAGCGGGCGGTGTATGATGAGATGTGATTTGGCTAGCGGTCGTTGAAAAAAACACTCAAGGTGATATTTATCAAGTAAGATGAGAATCATATCATATTTGCAATATTACGGGGCAAAGTCTCTGATGCTCCCATATGATTCGAGCACACCAGGTTCATATCAGCGCATATACACGTGCACTCTGGCTGCCCTCGCAGAATATGCTCTAATAGTGTAGGATATTATTATATCGCACATCTACAATTGCCTGGGATATCATAGGTACACAGTAATAGACGTAGTGGGGGATGCTACAGCTCGAAAACTGACGAAAAAATGTTGCAAGCATGATGAAGACGAGCCGATAATGCAGCGGACGGATCGAAAAGCGAATGAGCAGAATACGTGTTGAAAACGGGTCGAAAACAGAGCCTAGTACATCTCGCCTTGCCCGACAGTCTTGTCCCATTTGTCGGTGGCAACCTATGAAAATTTCATCCGACTCGTCAGTATAGTAAATACTATCAGATAGCGACTTACAAGTTCAGCAGCCTCTTTATCGTAAGCCTAATATAATGTGAAGATGAATATAGGAGCAAGAGGGCCAAAGAATAACATACCGTGCGCTGATTCTCAGCAAGGCCCATATAATATACACCAAACTCGTCAGTCGTCCCATTCGTTTGATCTGTTTGAGCCAGCGATGGGCACATAAGTTACTGTAGTGTATAGTAGTAAGTGTCCAGCTCTATGAAACGGTGATATGCTTACCGTCCATTCTTTGTTTGACTTGGACGCATCTTCCCCTTGGCTTTCTTTGGCTTCGACAATGGCTCAGCAGTGCTTGTGGTCGCCTTTTGGACTGCGCACCCGAGCACAGGATTGACTACTACTGGTGGGAGATGGAGGTGGTGGGAACTGCATGTTTGCGGCACATAGAGCGAGTGTAGAACTGCTGACTTGTGTTAGTAGCGAATATAGCCAGACATTTGAACTCACAGTGGATTCATAATCGTAATTTTAACAGGTTTTGGTGCAGGAATCGTTTGGCTTTCGGTAGGGATATTCTTGTCTGCATTAGACACAGCATCGAGTGAAGTAATAGCATCCACAGTTGCGATTGACTGAATGAGAGGCAATGGAGATCCAAGAGCAGGCGTTGGAGATTCGAGAGCAGACATCGGAGATTCGAGAGCAGGCGCCGGAGATTTGAGAGCAGACATTGGAGATTCGAGAGCAGGAGTCAGAGATTGAGAGCAGGCGGCAGAGATTCGAGAGCAAGCGACACATATTCGAGAGCAGGCGATGGAGATCGGAGAGCAGGCGACGGAGATCGGAGAGCAGGCGACAGAGATCGGAGAGCAGGCATTGGAGATTTGAGAGCAAGCGACACATATTCGAGAGCAGGCGACGGAGATCTGAGAGCAAGCAACGGAGATTTGAGAGCAGGCGTCAGAGATCTGAGAGCAGGTGGGTGGAGATGGGGACAATAGGGACATGACATGATGTGTTTTTGAAGTAGGAGTAACTAAGATATAATTGCGTTAATGTGGTATTTAAATCAAGATAATGATGAACTTTTTCTTTTCTTTTTCATCCCTTCACATTTAACTGAATTGATTGTCTGCTTTCGTTTTGTCCCCTTACTGCCTTCTCCATCACTCTCAGCACATTTGTTATCGATGTCATCGTTATCGTCCTCCTTTTTGATGTTACCGCCTGACTTCCAGTCACAATTGGTGTCAAGATTGTTTCGGCGCCAGGCAGGGTATGTCGTAGTAGCAAGGTGATCTAGTTTCCATCCGTTGTTAGCAAGTTTGAAAAGGGGAAACTCGTTCTCCATGAAGTTATGGATCAATTGTCTTCCAGATGCTGATAGTTTACCCCAAGAATGCGGGGCGATCTTGCGAGTAACAAGCTCGCTCCAGCCACCACGGAGCACCCTTCGTATGGCTTTGATTGTTCGTGACGAGACCGTGCGGCCATTTTCGTCTTCAAGATAGACCAGGTTTGTGTGTGAAGAGTGGTGACCTTGACCCGCAGGAGTGTCACACCACTTCTGAAAATCGGCCTGTTCCCAGAAACGGACATTCGGATGTGTTAGTGCGTGATGGTCGATTAGAGTTGGAAATGAGTGGCGCATTGAGCTGCAGAGGGTCAGCCTGGTGAAGCCTTCCAGTACTACTGGCAAGCCGTTCAAACATCTCCCTGCCATGTGATGAAGTTAGCTGAATCTCCCTTACAAAAATAAACTTACTTGATGGAGTCACGCTCGGTAGTCAATTTGACCACCTCCAGCTCTAAGTCTTACAACGGTCTTGTAGGACCGATATTTGCTGGTGATCATGGATATATGCACCCTAAAAATATATTTCTGGTGCGACAAACATATAATGGGCACTTACTTGTGGAAGCGTTGTGCATGCGAAGTGCCTGATTCGAAAGGGTCCTCTGGTAATGGTGTAGCGCCAGATAGGGGGGATGGAGTGAAATCCCCTCCCCACTGAGGATTTTGTAATAAATTCTGACCTGATGGAGGAAAGTTGAATTGCCTGTGCCCGCCATGAGAAAATGAGCTGCTCTCAAACATATTAGACAGTCGATACGGTGGAGAGATTCGAGAGAAAGACGCCATGCATACCATGAGACCAGTAATATTACCTTGAAACTCCGTCGGAATTGTCCGCCAAGCCTCAAAATTATCTACTAAGTCCTATCAAGTTGGCGCAGTGTGTACCTTCATTTCACTTACTTCCTTCCATGTCGAATGCAACAATCAGTGTGCTTGGTAGCGTCGGCCTCATTGAGATTAGTGGTGATGTCTCTTCATGGGACATGTACTGCTTTGATCTAGAAATACCGACTCACCTTGAAGTGAGGTTTCTTTTTTGTTGCTGATACCTTTCTTATCCGATATGTTGCAGAGGATTGTTTTTCGTATCAAGGACTCGGACATCACAAAGTCACTACCAAGCCTGTCGGATATGATGTATGTTCTATTTCAAACGACTGTAGACTCATATTGACATCTAAGACAGCAAGAATCGAATCGATTCAATCCACCAGTGACAAGATCAAGAGTGAAGATACTAACAAAGCTGAGAGACTCATGACTGCGAGCGCAGTGGGAGATGATATGAAGATCAAGGTAGATGAGATAGAGCAAATAAAAGTAGAGGTCGAGGAAGGCAAAGAACCCACTTCCATGTGCGTCCTTTTGTATTTGTAATGCTTCGACTGACATGATGTTGAAGGGATTCCCCAGTTTACCCCTTGCCGTCTACTTACTAGGCTTTATGGAAATCCCAAACCAGGACCCCGCTCGACCCATTTCGGCCATGGCACTATTCAGTTCGACCCTTTTTACCACTCGGAAATAGCAGCAGAAGTGGCTAAAAAAAGGGCCCCTCTATCAGCAGATCCGTGATGAAATGTACGATGAAACATCAGATTTTTTTCCAAGGCACTGTTGTGAATTCTTCCGTCCTCTGCTTTGCACATGCTCGCTTTGCTTTACTTGCACGCCTTTCCTTTCCACCTTACCACTCGTTTCCAATGTTGTACTTGCACATTTTTTCCATAGTTGCTCATCACAGATACATTGCATTGTACTGTAATATGATACTGTTAGACAGTCGCCGTATACCTGTAATACCTGTAATCAATAATCTTGAAGCTGTATCATGCGCAGGAAAAGGCTTCGAGTTGCAAGAATTATCATGAAGTACTAGTTACGACAATGAAACTACTCAAGATCAGCACCGTTGTCATTATCATCATCCTCTAGCTCATCACCACCTCCAATATCAAAACCAGAATATGGTACTCCCAGGTTCGATATTTCTAGACCAGGCCCGCTCCATCATAAAAAAGCGGCTCTCTGTAACTCCAGAAGGCAATGTCGGTTCATGCGGGACCATTGCGATAAACGCTAACAATATTTTTGACATCAATTGCCAGAATATCATCAAGGAGTGTGCAGGATACGAGGGTCTGCAACGAGAGTTTGAGGAGTTCTTTGTGCGGCATGGAGTACATCTGCACGACTGCAACATTCTCGAAGTGCCATTCATTGTCGTCATCCGAGTTGTCTGCGTTCTGTCCGGCGACGTTAACTGGCAGCTGTGTGTAGTACAAAACCTCAGCGAATTGAATTTTATTGTTAAGTTTTATCTATTATAGTATTAATTGAAGTTAGTAAAGCCGACAACAACAAGCCGACGTTCGAAATATACCTTGACATTGCGTGACATGCGCGTCTTCTCAAGGGGTTTGAGTTTTTCTCTCCACGATGAACGTGCCGTCTGTCCATTTGGTAACCGAAGTCGTGCCCACTTGCGTATACGAGGGAGTTGTTGTCCATGGCGAAGAAAGGCTGTGATAGCGAGTGCATGTTGCCCAGTGGGGCAGATTGGGTACCTCTCTCGTTTCGCAACAACACATACCCATCTCCAACATCAACGGCACCTTCTGGAAGGCCCTTGGGTGGCTCATCTAATTCAGGCATCATCGAAAGAAGAGTGTTGATTCTACAACGCCGAACTCCTTGTTGCGAGAGGTTAGCATATGGTTGCGACGGCTGTCGAATCTCTTGACCAAGATTCCCGATGGTTCGCTCCATCGTCCACTGAGCGTAGCAGATCGGCGGACCTTTCTGTACAGTTTCTTGAGCGAGATGATTTGTTTGATGAACGCACGGGCGCACAAATGGAGCCGATACTCTTTGCGTTGATAGTAGAGGTGCTCGAATTCTTGTTCCCAATAGCATAGCAGTGATTGAGCATGTTGAAGGTCTTCAACTGTGATGCGATATTGACACAGTAGCTGGAATCCGCGCAACAAGTTTGCAATAATTTTGCCAATATTTCATCGGAAGCAATCCATATAGAAGTGCAGGTGCGAGGCCGAACATATAAAGCTGAAATTCCCATGTTTTGTAACTCGTGTTGAGTTTTTCAGCAATATTGCGGGGTTTGCGATCAAAGGAACCTGGTAGGTATACACCTGCTTTCTCGACAGCTTCACCATGAGCGATCCAAGTGTCTTCATCTTTCAGAACAGCCCAATCCCAGGTGGCTGGATTATCGGCAGCTGCGCAGTCCTATGGTTGCGCGCCACAGACTGAGGAGAAGGTCGCTAAGATTGCCAGCTAGATGCATAATATCGGGAGTCATACAGTAAGGAACACCGAGGGACTGTGAAGGGCTGAGACCGAGGATAAGCGGAGGTTTGGTTATTCCCCGTGTCTGTCCTCCTTTTCCTCCCATTGTCGCGTGTTGGGTGCCTTGACAAGTTCTTCGAGATTTTCAGCATAGCCTTCAGATGCCCCGAGAGGAAGATCAAAGACATTGAGGTCAGGATGATCGCTACCACGAGCACAACGGTCCGCTGGCCTGAGCAATGCAGGATAATAGTGGCTACCGCCAGTCTTACGTCTCCCCTCTCACCCCACAATATAGACGGCACCCATTTTTACCACTATGCCCGACCATTCCATCCCAATAGACGAGTCCAGGGCCATCGGCAGTTGTGAAAAGGAGATGGAGGTCAGATGTGAAAACAGTGTCGCGGGATGCATCCCAGATCGTAAGACCATTCTTCTGAAGGGCGGCAAGGTGGTGCATCCCGACAAAGAGGAATGAAATCTAAGTTTTTGGGCTTATTTGGCCCGGGTATAAAACCACCTGGCCGTACATGCACTTTCTGGTAGCGCTTGTCAGGCGATAGATTGAGAATGATCCATACATACATCCAACAGTCCGGACTGCTTGCTTTCGTAAAGCTGCGCGCCATCGAGTGACACCATGAGGACAATATCATCCTGCTTGATATCATTGGCAAGTACTGCGGCGAGGTAATCCCAACCTGCAGCAATGTCGTCAATTACAGGAATGGATTGCGTAGCCCTTAATTGTGCAAGGATCTGTTGCGTGTGTTCATGAAGGTACTGCATATGGCGCGCACTGTCGGGATCACGATACATGGCCTGCAACTGGGGACCAAGCGGAATGGTTGTGAATTTCTGAGCCGCGACCTTGCTGCGGTCATTGGTTGCTCGCAGCTTTCCCTGGTCCCAGCGTGATTTATCGCACAGAGGACAGATCTCAAGTGCTGCATATGGGCCTGTGAATGCCAAACACGAATCGGGACACATATCATGTTCAATTGACTCGACACCAGTGTACTGCGCAACGAGCTTTTCAACATTATAAAAGCTCAGGATACTGTCTTCATCGTCATGAGCGTAATTGCGTATTGTTGCTCTTCGTATATGATTATAAGCTTCTTGAGATGCAAGCTGCAATGATAGGTACATGGCAATACTTGACGTGTTCCCGGATTGTTGATGTTGATAGGACCCCTGGGTGGATTACGCAGTCATTCGATTGCATCGTTGCTTAGCTTGGTAATAGGGTCATCTAGTGATCCATGCTTTAGAGCAAGGATGAAGTCGAAGGTTTCCCTGATTTTAGGGAGCACTGCACTCTCCGCAAGCGCATCGATATTAATATTTGGTCGAGGTCTGCGCTCAATGTCTATTGCAGGTGGAGATAGGGCGCGTCCATCCACGTCAACATCTGGAGGGGGAATGGGGCCTCGTCCATCTGCATCAACGTCTGGGAGGGGGAGATGGGCCTCGTCCGTCCGTAATAACGTCCGGAGGGGGAGATGGGGGCTTGTCCGTCCACGTCAACATCTGGAGGGGGAGATGGGGCTTGTCCGTCCACGTCAACATCTGGAGGGGGAGATGGGCCTTGTCCATCCATATTAACGTCTGGAGGGGGAGGGGAAAAATTGTCTTGAGAATGGGGGGAGAAAATCATCTGGAGGCTTAATGCAGTTTTTAGAAATGATCATTTGATCAATTTGGTGAAAATCTACATACCAAAGCTTCAGCATGGGTCAACTGGGTCAGGCTTCGTGATCCGAGCACGCTTGCGACGCCCCAATTCTCCAAGCAGCGTCATCATCATCTTGCTGTGTTGTGCGTGGAAGTACGTCCATCACAATATCACTGTGAACGTTCGGGGGTTCTGAAATGTTGCGGGTGACGCTTCCTGAAGCAATACTAGCAACAGTAGAGCCAGGGATATGACTCGGAGGTGGCAAGCTACCACCTCGTAACACTCTTCCAGATCGAATACGTTTCTTTCTCCTCTTGCGTACCAGCGTCATGCAGATGTCGGTACCAGGTTGCTACTGAAACAACATGGGAAACCCCATATTTCTTGCAGACACACACACATTGACCAGTGTCATCGAGCTGCTCCGCACTTGGAATCGGAAACATCTTAATGAAATGAGTATGATACTTAGTTGGCCCAAATTCAATTGATGGTAACATACCTTGCAACTTGTATAACAATGTGACAGCACACCAGACTATCACACCAAGACAATGCCCAAGACTTTGAGACTTTCCTTCCGATGCCAGCTTCCACCTAATTATGCCGTTTGCCACCCAGTACACACCAAGGCAGTTACTAGGCAAGGTGGGTAGAGCTGCACAGCAATGAGTGGCACTGGACTTGGACGCAATATGAGATGCAATGCAATGTTTGTGCGATACAATTTGCGTGATATGCGATACAATATGTTGAATTACGAAGGTGTGCGATGCAGAATACGAAGGTGCGATACAATATGTTGAATACGAAGGTGTGCGATGCAGAATTACGAAGGTGCGCGATGCAGAATACGAAGGTGTGCGATGCAAACGTTATGCGTTGTGATCAGGTTGTGCGAAGATTGCATTACTCATCAGAAGGAAGCACATTCTGACATAGTACGAAAATGGTAATTCACATCTCATCATACACCGCCCGTTCCCATCACAGCCAGCTTTCACTGGGGCTGAATAGGGAGCGCTCTAAGTATGTAAGTGATGTAAAGTAAGGGTGCATAATGAAATACAAAGTGTAATAGGCTAAATATGGTCTGATAATGAAAAGGGACACACCTAGGAACTGGTTGGGCGATGGATGGATGCTCCTGGATGATGCACGATGGAGTGCACTTAAGCGCGAGAAACGCGCTAAGCGCGCACGCGGGAACGCGAAATGCGAAAGCGTGAGAAAGTGTTGCGCCTATGGCGCATTTTGCAGGAGAGCTGTGCATTGTATGCGCAATGACTGGAGACATAGCAGAAGTTGCGTATGGAGTAGGGCAACAAGTGCGAGAGAAACGCGCTAAGCGCGTGCGGGAATGCTGCGCGTTGTGTGGGGAAGTAGCGCGCCTATGGCGCGTTTCGCGGGAAAGTGGTGTGCTCTTTAGGGAAGTCATAGTGGATGATGGTGCAAGTTGTGCCATGAAGGCCAGTTGTCGGAATTTGTAAAATGAGCCCATATGAGCCCACAGAAACACAAGTCTCTACACCGTCATGGGATGATACACACGTTTCTGACCTCCCGACAGCTGCAATCCCTTGCCACCAACTTCGGTATTGAATTCACTAACATTATCATGTCAGTAAGCCTCGAGTTCTCGTAGTGTTGAGGTCTTACTCTGGAAGTGATTGAATAAAATCTAGTATGTTAGCACCACGGCAAGGCAGTCTCAATCTCTTCGCATCAGAATGCCAGACAGTATTGATCACTCACAGTAGTCAGGGGGCAAGAACTGTGGCGTTTGCTTTCATCAGAAATTTTGTCAAAGTCGATACAGTTGTGAGGAGTCAGTGGAACGAGGAAACAAGTGATAGGGAGAGTGTGGGGGAGGGGTAGATTTCGAACTCGTCAAGCCTCCAAATCAAGTACACATAGCCTCAAGAGAAGTGTAGTCACCAGAGGTCCAATGCTTTTAATGAGCAGATCTATTGCATGGCAAGGAGTATACAGACTGTACAGGGTAAATAGATAGCAATAGACCAGAGGGAAAGAAGGAAGCCAAAAGGATAGCGAACCGATAATCAAAATGAGTACAATCTGAAAAGATGTCTGGCCTAACCTGACAGTACTAGAGGGGAACAAGGATCTTGACTTTCATCATCTCGAGAGGACAAATGATGATGTTGTCATCAAGACCTCTGCCAATGCGGAACCAGCGAGCCGTGATCCAGTGAATTGGAGTCGACTTTAATTGAGAAAAACGGCAGAACTCACCCCAGAGCCTAAACTTCACCATTGTAGATGCCACGATGAACATCCATCGTTGGCTGAGGGAAATCGGGATGGAAACTTGCCAGCTTTGCGAAGTAAGAGCCTGCACGAGGGGAAGGATGAGATTGGTAAGCTTGGGTTCGGGTGTGCATTCATCAAGGGCATCGACAACAAACGTCAGAGGCTGACACCCGCGCAATCTGAGTCAAAGTTTCTGGAGGGGTTGGAGAAGGGACCCTCCATCTGGTTACAGAGAGGCGTGTCTGGGTCTAGTAGAGCATGATTGTTGCGGATCGCTCTGTTCACATCCTGCCGGATGCTTGGAAAATTGGTGGCAAGCTGATAGGCAAGCGTTGCAACGTTTGGTGTGCTTTCACAAGAAAAAGAATGCTCCCGCTAGCCGCATTTTTGACATTCGTCTCCTCTGTCACTTTTAGACCTTTCATCCTCTCGGCTACGGTGAACGCGACGGCACACTTTCCGTTGCAAAGAGCCTGTGCAAGGGAAAAGATGAGATCGGTGAGCTCTGGTTCGGATGGGCATTCATCAAGTGCATCATAACAAATGACAAAGGTGGACATCTGTGCAATCTGAGTCGAAGTTTCCGGAGGGGGTTGGAGAAAACAGAGCCTCCATCTGGTTGCAGAGAGGTGTGTCTGGGTCTAGTAGAGTGGGATTGTCGTGGATAGTTTCTGTTCACATCCTTCCGGATGCTGGGGAAATTGGTAGCAAGCTGGTAGACAAGTGTCGCAAAGAAATATCTAGCTGTGCACCATTTGGTGTGCTTGCGCGAGAAAAAGAACATCCCCGCTAGCCACTTTTCGACATTCGTCTCTTCTATCACTTTTAGACCTCTCATCCTCTCAGCCACTGTGAACGCAACAGCAGACTTTCCGACACCAGCAGTGCCATGCAGCCAAATGAGTTTGATTCTTCTCTGGGTGTCCAGGAATTCCATGGATGTATTTAAGGAGATCAACCCGGGTCCCATCCAAAACCTTTCGGGTGAGGCTGACGTTCACGGGAGTTATATTGAGCACCTTTGACAGCGACCTGGGCCAGGCTGGCCCAAGTTCCTTCAAAAACTGTCAGAGAGGTTAGAGAGCATGTGAGAGATAAGAGATGGAATTGCTGACAATGATCGTCACTCATTGACGAGAGTTGTGGTATGCAGCGAGATGCAATGAACAATTGAAAATACTAGCTGGGTTCGACGGTGCGGTTAGAAATAATTTGGGCGATAGTTTTCTGGAGGGACGACGAGCGAGGATTTGAATCCAAGCTTTTGAGGTTGCGGAACAATCCAGCTGTCGATTGATGAAGAGTGTGAAGCGTGATGAAGATAGATGGACATAGGGATATTTCAATATTTTGCTATGGAGAGCTTGCTGAATGGTTGTGGGAATGCACTAGTTTGAAGGACGAATAGGCACTTGCCGTCCAGTGCTTGCAGGAGGACACGAGGCCGCTGTGCGGCGGCAGCCAGCCGGTCATACTACTGCACAGCCAGACAGGACCAGAGAGACAGTACTAGTACTTAGTAGTAGTGCTCACTGCTCGGATCTGCAGATCTCAGATCTTGACCGATAAACTGCATCAATTTGAGAATATATAAGTCTTTCCTCTAGCTTGACTAGTGCTGTTCCTCGCTATCGGAATAGTGAACGCTCTGCATTGCCTTCAACTGAAATTATTACATTGTCAGGCAACACACTGGCTGGTCGAGTTCCTTGGTATCTGAGCAGAGACCGTTCTGCATCGCCTCATCCATTACAGCATGGACGACACCAGAGGGACCCCTTCCTCATCACCTGAAAGTCTAATTCTACAGTGGCTTCCTGCACCTGCATCCAGTATCCATTCGCAGCCAGCATTGTCACCCATCTCACCCCACTCTCCACCTCCTACCTGATGCCATGGCTGACAGTTTATTGTGATCGGGTAGAACTCTTCACCCGCTTCCATTGAGACAATCTTATGATGAGTCAGTCGCCCCTCTGATCCTTTCCATGCAGGGAATATTCATGATCTCTTTGATCTATCACAAGCTATTCACTCCTCTGCCAACCAGGCCTACTCTGATTCTACCCTTTGCATAGAGGCCAATACTGTAACAGACGCAGCTAATGGCATGATGATGTCTTCCGACATTACTATAAGCGGCTCAGTGAAGGCGGTACTCTTGACTCGGACATATTGAATTTACCAATCCTAACCTGCATGGCACTTTCTATCTACCGACAGGAGAACCTGGTGAAGCATGATCTTACTGTTTGGGGACATGAAGTCCATATTCTCAATACCTGTGTGGCATTTTCAAGCGTAAATAATATATTTCCTTCATGAGACACATTGCATTTACTGACTCCTCACATTAGTGGTCATCGTAACGCAACTGACAGCTTTGGGTAATGGCGTCATGCGACAAGTAATTCACACTGCCCTTCGGAAAAGTGTTTCCTGGACATCTGACGGTAGTAATGAAGATAATCTGGCACTTGCAGAGGGTGACGTCTGCATTGAACTTGATGATGACTTTTGGGCTCTCAAGCTATCATGGTTCCCCTCTTCTAAAAAACTTGCCACCATTTTTGCCATTGGTCGTCTCTGTGCCTTGCACATTCTTCAGGTGCAAAATGGGCCACACCCAATCTCGCCAGCTCTTTTGAGCTTCATCATAAATGGTGTCTCATCTCTGACAACTTCAGAATCAAACCATTTGTGGCTTGGCAACAATCTATTCCCTACTTTAGCCAACATTATCAAGTCACTGCCCACCGAGGACGAGAATGTGTCCAACCTTGTCATGGATGGAGTGAACCGAGATCATATCACAAGAATTTGTCAATCTCATCTGATGACCGACATAAGTGCTGCTGTTTTTGCATGACAATGTTCCATGGTTTATTTCAAAACATAGTTTGGTGAGATTCGAGGCACCCCATCAGAACACTGGCCAATGGTACGCCGGGACTTGATTTGTGCTGCTCTGCTCGGTTACTCCCATGATGAGTTTGTCAACTCCCAAGAGTACCAGGCTTTTAAAGATGGATTTGACCTCCATGTGACGTCATCCATTCCTTCGCTCTCTGAGGTACATATGTTGACTGCTAATTCCTGTCCATCTTGAACTGATACTAGTAAAAACCTCCATCAGATTTTACAACCAAGTTTCAGTAGCATTCTTCGATTGATCTATGATTGCCATCCAACTGCTGATGTCTTGGAGAATATGCTATGCTTTGAGGTTGATGGTGATGAAAACTTTCATGCTCGATTGTCTCCCTATCTTCACACATTCAAACGCGCTGTCCTGAAGTATTTGAATGGCAAAGGCCACCCCTGTCACTCCATATTCGAAAGTCTACATGACGATGAAGCAATGCATCCACACTACCATGCACTCTGTTTTGTTAAGGTGTTAGTGGAATTCCCTTGGTGCCGGCAGACCCTCTAGCACGATTTATGGTATGCGACTTTTCTGTTTTTGGACGTGTCTCATCATAGTTTCTCGACATCTAGGTCAATGTTACACAGCATGTCCCAGCTGATGCCACGTTCAATGGTCATCTAAACGTAAGTTATAATGTGCTAATGATATTCTCAAGGCTGACCGCCTCTGTTGTAGCCAGAAACCGATCTCATTCCGCCCATTGCACATGCCTGCATGCTTAGGCTTGACATATTCATGAACCCGCCACTCATGAACTGGTTGTGTGCACCATTCTAGGTTGATGAAGGAGCATCCCCTCTTGATGTATGCCTTCACATGGCATTGGTTGCAGTCGGTGAGGACTCCTTCTCAGCACATTTCCCTTTATCATTGTAATTTTTCATATCCTCTGTTTCCTTGCTGCACTTTTCGTTATCAGTGTAATGTTTCACATCTTCATCAGTATTCCATTGCCACACTATTGACTGTCACTATACTCATTATCATGGCACATACTTGTCTCTCCCTCTGTATTTCCTTGCTGCACTACTCGCTGTTATCATACTCATTATCATTGCACGCACTTGTCCGTTGCACCTGTTCCTCAGCCTTGTCTTGTACTCACTCAGTGATGTCTTCCATTAACATTTGCACATTCATTCCCTCCAAGTCCATATCACTGTGTTTTATCAGCTCGTTGCTCATTACAATAACCCGTCTGCTTTCTAACATAGCTAACATCCAAGTACATAATGCTCATATCACTTTCACCATATCGTATGAATGGCCACTCATGGCAGAGCCTACTACAGTTGTCATAATGCAAATCAATTTGTGAGTAAGTAGTTTTGAGTTCAAGTTGAGTCAGACAAGTTCAACAGTCGGTGAGTCGACAACTTGAGTTATGTAAGTTGCAGAAGTTGAGTGTGACCGAGTTGAGTCACCACGTGTTGAGTTGAGTTGCAAACTGTCGAGTTGAGTTACCGCGTGACCGAGTTGAGTTGTGAATTTCTGAGTCAACATTTTAGTCCAATGTGGTCCTTCATAGATGACTGTACCTGTTGAACTTTCGATATCAAACTCGAGTTGGTAAAAACCGGCTCGATCAACACATTATTTAAAATTGAGTGCTGTAGAGGCCCGTCACAGGTCACGGATAGACCGTAACGGATAGTAACTTTGATATCAAATTCAAGTTGGCTCGATCAACACATTACTTATATAATCTATTTATATCGCTCCTGTGTTGCCAATTTACCCGAATGGCCGTACTCCTCTGAGACGCACCTTCAAGTTCTTACTAGCTTTATGGTCATCTCCTTCCTTCATTTTAGTCTCCTCGTTTCTCTGTTCATCACTCGGATACTTGGGCCTCTTTCTCTATTCCAATCGCATCTTTCTCCAGTCGTTTTACACTTCGATCGTTGTTATTTGATTTTGATTTTTCACTCTCGACCTTAATCTCCCCGATTTTTTCCTTCGACTTCCCAACCTTCTTTACTGATTCTTATTGCTATTGGCCCGAGGCATCTTCTCCCAAACACTGACTACTAGTACTAGCATGATGCCAACACTCACACAGCTCTCTGGGCTCTCTTCCATTACCTCCTGTGGCAGGACGTAACGACGGAGTATGCGAGCGCAGATGCTAATTATGAGTATCATGAGCAGGTGCGTTCGTTCGTTTTATACTTTGTCCGAGCACGTTTAATCTGATGATACTAACGTGTATCTATTCATCCTACTGTGCTTTCGTTGCCTTGTTTTGGATGTTTCGATCGAGAACTTAATCTGCATCCGACTTTTCTCCTCCAACGTTTACGGTAAATCGAAAGAAGAACAGCCTTGCACTGGATGTATGGATAGTGGTTTTCATATCAGCTAAGATTCAGCTTAAACGCCCATCGCACTGCCATTCCTCCGCGTGGTATTGCTGCGACTTCTATCTCATGTTGACTTTGATTTGCGTACCATGGAGCCTGCAGTGAGACTCAGACAAGTTATCATGACCTGATCAAGCCTTGCGAGGTCATTCAAGTTCATTCGTTACACATTAGAGCCAGTCAAAATGTATATAAGGCGGTCTCTGCTGCCCATGGTCTCCTAGAATTTTCCTACTTTCCAATATCATTGCTATGAAGATTAAGTACGAGTCACGGAAGTTCATCGACCTCATTCAGCGAGCTAGATCTAAGTGGGCCAATTGGGATCCACCAAGAAAGATCACGGTATGTAAAGACCCTTTTTGATTTTAACTAACCTGTCAAATACCCTAGGTGGGCGACTATGGAACTATCATCAATGAAACTGGAGAATTCGATTGGGAAGGAAACATATACAGCCCTCATTTCCAGGAACAGCTTCAATCATCCAAGTACAAATTCGACATCAACTTAGCGGATCCAGCGCTACGCCCCATCGAACAGGAAGCAAGTAATGACCACTTTATCGTCGAATCGTGGGGTGTCACTACTAAGGAACTCAATGCCTCTACTGAAGTGTAGGCACTACAATATGCAGTGTTTGGTTCATATATCTGACTGTGTTGCAGCGCCATGCCGGATGTAGTGAACGTCGCCCTCAAACTCGATTTGCAGTTCGATGGTAACAAACCAGCAGCTGTATTGGTCATGCACAAGCCAAGATACAGTAGCCTTCCTAACGATGAGCGCATCATCAGGCTGATCAAGTCCATGCCTGATATCCTCAAAGGGAAATACGTCGTCACCGAAGTGATATCTTGCGCAGCATATATGATGCATCTGTCTGACCAACGTAAGTCTGGTATGTGCAAATTCAACTTCTGCACTGTTGACACTTGGCGTAGAAGCAGAAAAGTTTTCCGCGACGCTCAAAGCCGTCGGGCCTGTTACACCAGCTATCAACGCTGGAGGAGCAGCCAGTTCCACCTGGTCTTTGGAAGCTGCTTATGGTCTTTCCCGTCAAGGATGTGACCCTGCCGCAAAATATATGCCGTTGTACAGGCTGAAACAGCCTCGTCCCAAGTTCTGGGAATGGCCTTTTGGTCACCGCGGAGACGAGAGAAATAATGATGCGATCGACAGGTGAGTCGAGATCGTCTCGTGGTTCAGCAGTGCAATGAGCTCCTTGCAGGTGGGAGGATGTCGACCCGACTTGGAACCCTCTCGGCGATGATGGCGAAGAACAGGAAATCTATGATGCAGTACGTTATCGATGTTCTTATTAGAACCTGGCTTGATTCGTCTCTCTCCAACAGGAGATGCATGGTGACTTTGGCGTTTTCAATGATGGCTATCCTGAGTAAGTATTACTACTGCACAAACCTTGCGCATATCTCAACTGACTCTCATAGCAACGACGACGACGACTACTGCATTATGATCATTCACGAATGGTATTACTGCTACACCACTTGAGTTCAAGTGTTCCAAGGACCAAATCATATCACTTTGTATATAGACGAGCAACATTAGTGAAAGAGTATTAACACAATAACTCACATGTTATCCAACGACGTTCAACAACCTCAACAGCCTCAAATCTAACTCACAAACAAGTCAAGGCCCTCGTCTGGCTTTCACAGTATGTGCCTGTTACGTTCGTGGAATATGAAGTTGGTCCGGTCCGCTTGCTGCGAGGCTTCGTTGTAAAGTTGGGCAGATCAACAGGTGGCCGGGTCAGATGCGTCTCTGCAGAGTTGAAGATCGGCGGCTTTCTTTCGTCGAGCTCGTAGTTTAAAAATGGGACAAACATTTTTGTAATTATATCTATTTGAAATTGAGATCTCTTGCTATTTGAGCTTGAGCTCACACTAGGATATCCGCAAATTTTATCGTTCAATGTCATGAGTTGGCTTCACCGAATACTCCATGTTGCTTTGAGTGCCTACTACTTAATGGGCTGGGGTCTGGTCCGACTGTCCTGGTATTCCTCCATATCCCGCAGGGAATAGTCGGTGGCTCTGCAATTATATACAGTTGTGTCTCGGAATGAGTCGAGTCGCTGCGAGTCAGTCAGCTACTGCTGTCAAACAACATGTTGCGCGAGAAGGTGTGAGCTTACTTTCGATATCAAATTCAAGGTCAAAAATCGCGAAGCGCCAGGGTATTACGTCATCGTTGAATATATATCGCCATGTTCGTAGTATGTAGAAGAAAGCAAAATAATTACTGTATGGCTTCAAGCGATCGTAATGGGATACATCTTGGCTAACCTATGATGTATACTTGGATCGAGCAGCGGAAGACAACTGCCCAAACTTGGTTTGTTGAGGCCCGACTTGGAGCGTTGCCAAGCGGTGGGCCTGAAGCTAACCTGAAGTGTCTCAATATTCTAATACAGCCGAGTGGGGTCCACAAATCTTAAACCGGACTTCACTCAACTCAACACTCTGAGCCAATCACCTCTATTTTCACATTCTTTCAACAGCATTCATGAAACTCACTGGCTTGAGACCTTATCTATCTTATGAATGGTTCGGCGTCTCGGCTTCCTTTGACCCGGCATGTAGGCTTGTAACATCTCCGTTCTTTTCTCCTCCGAGTCTCGGCGCACTTCGTCTGCTATTTGCTGTTTATTCGCTCGTTACAACAATCACCGTCCTCGTTTTCGAGTCTGTTCGATTTCACGACGGTAGTAGGTAAGTAAACGCCAGACTTGGCATTGTCCAACAGATGGTCTGATCCAGAACCTTACGACTGGTCATGCTACCCCAGTTTTTTTTCCTACTTCACTGATCTCAGTTACATCGGCCTTGTCGCATACCTCTGGGCCTCTAGCATTCAAACCATAGTATTTGTTTTGCGGGGACAGAAGGCATATCCTTTGCAAATGCGACCACGGATTCTACAACTCTTGCACGTCCTCCTGTACACCACCATCACCATATTCCGTGAGTTTAATGTTTAGCTTCTCAGTCTAGTTCTGAAAAACGTCTCGCAGCAATCATCGTGACTGTTGTTTTTTGGACTCTACTCGCTTCTTCATCGACTTTTAGTACCCGGTACTCAGGTGTGGGCAGCGTATACTCATACCGGCTGCTGTTGCTCATGACAGGCCATTCCTAGCTTGGTCCAACATATCCCAACATGCCATGAATAGTGGCTTCGCTCTATTTGAGATACTCCTGACGAATGCCGGTCCTAGTCCATGGAGCCACATCGTACCATGTTTTGTCCTTTTTGCGTGTTACCTCGGTGTTGCGTATATAACACATGCAACGCAAGGATTTTACAGTAAGTTTATTTTTACATGGATCACAACATCGCTAACGCCCACCGTTAGCTTACAGTTTCCTTGATCCATCAGTACAGCACGGACTTTTAGCCGCTTACATCGTTGGCATAGGTGTTGGTTACTGTATTCTCTTCACGATCGTGAAGGGTATCTGCACATTGCGATGCCGTTTGGTCTCGCCTTCCCGTTTGGACCCTCCTGAACAAGTACAATCTGAAGCTTTAGGAGAGTGGGAACACATTGATGTCGAACAGACGAAGGAGTCAACTGGATCTGAAGCTTAAGTATCAACACTCCCTTTGTTTATTGTTATCTTCATGGTTTAGACTGAATTGGTTTATTGGCTGCTGGTAGTGGACTTCCCCTGGAACGTTATATCCGTCCTTATACTATAATGTTGATTATGTATCATTATGCGATCCGTCTTCTTCCCCGCGGGGTTGGCTTTCGCACACGGATGGCCCGCTATCCCTTCGGGAACTAGGTGCCGGCGGTACCGACTCACCTGCCAGAACTTGCCACGAGCTCGATTCGCTTAGTATGATCATCGACTTACAGTCACGTACAATGACCATTATCGGTATATTCTGGATGCTGACTATACTGGGGTCTTCCTTTTGCCCACCACGGAAGGCATCCAACCAAGATTCCGTGTTCTCACTGATCAAATCATGGTCGCACGCATGCTTGACGTGTGACTTGCGAGCGCTGAACTCACAGGTTCGAGTTATTTCAAAGCACTACGACACTGATGACCACCCCCTCTTGAACGTGAAATTTAGGTTGGCCTTGATTCTTGCGTCACGAGCATTAACTGATTAGAACGAAGAAAAAGCCGATGATGAAGTATGGTCGCTCTCGGAGCGAAATATGACCCTCGTGATCTCATTGACCTGCTCGTGAGCGGACCGTTGTGGCGGCAAGTAAGTGTGCGCTGTCTCCGCTTTCCAGGATTATTGCAATGACCCTGTGATACGAGTTCCGTTAATCGGATATTTTGCTCAATATAAAATGACCTCACTAAATCCACAAGTCAGTACTTCTGCTCAATGGCGTTCCTACAGGGTGTGAAGCTCGTGTTTGCATTATTGGCACTCGCCACCCCATCCTGGGCAGTTGGTGTCGCGCCTGGTCAGATCAAAAACTTTGTCACTTTTGGTGACTCCTACACCGATTCCTCGTACTACCCCACCGCTGACGGAGGCTATGCCTGGCCAACATGGGCGGCGATGTATGGTGACCTTAATCTCTATGGATTTGCTCGTTCCGGTTGCAACATGCTCGAACCTGCTTACCTACAGACCCTACCCTCCGATCATGGGTGCGTACTATGTGCAAATGGATTGTGAATGTTGTCCTGATCACAGTGACCGCCTAGGTTGGCAAATCCCTGCTTACCTGAATGAGACGAATAATGGCACGCTGGAATTGAACCCGGACGAAACGATATACACCATCTGGATTGGAACCAATGATCTGGGTGCCAACGCGCTGATTACCGGAAGCGATGCCCCCACCACGTCAATTGTTGAGGTCAGGCAATGCGCCATCGACGTCCTGAAGACCTTGTACGAGAGCGGTGCTAGGAACTTCATCATGCAGAATGTGAGTGTGCGAACATTGGGCCACTGTGTCTCGAGCTCACCTCGCGCATACAGATCCTTCCCCTTGACCTGACAATCTTATACTCTAACTACTCGTACCCCAACACGTATTGGAACATGGAACGCAATACAACTGGATGGAACGTGTATATGACGGAGCTGGTGCGTGCAGGGAATGAAATCACATCCCTGATGCTCGACGCGCTTGTGCCCACGCTCCCTGATGCTCATATTGGTCAGTCAACATCACGTCCTGATTCGAGGAAGCAGCTGATACGTAGCAACACAGCATCTTTTGACTCCTACGGGCTTTTCACCGATATGTATAACAACCCTGAGAACTACTTTAATGGCACTGCGCCATACAACGTAACGGGCTGCATACATTCATGTGTGTACACCGTGGACAGCACAGCAGAACCGGCTTGTACAATCACCAATGGTACTGACGCAGACAGTTTCCTATGGTCAGTCCAAAGATCGGTCCCAAAAATAGCTACCTAGAGCTCACCTGTCACTTAGGTACGACGAACTTCACCCATCGCAGCAATCCGATAGAATTGTGGCTAGGGAGATAACCGCAGTGATGCAAGGAGAGTACAACCAGTGGACGACATGGTTGAGCTGAGCTAGTCACATTTGCAGAGTTTCGAGGGTGGTAGATAATGCCTTAGAACAACTGGGGATACCGGAGTGCTTTGATATTGCTTTTGGTTCTTCTCGGTCCGATTTATCATGAGCGATGTCAACTCTATGACCTATTCTTGATTCTTTAAAGTTTTGCGGGGTTCGGCATCACAGTGAAGCCCTTTAGGAATGCTAAATTGGCCCGAAGGCATCATCTGCTAGAACACGAGACTGGACCATATCAAGAAGCACTCATTGGCAGATAAAAAGAAGAGAGACAACCAAATATACCACAAAAGCACGAATTGCGAAGGTTCGTGGGTACGGTAACCAACAGTCCCGCTACATGGCTTTAAATGCTTCGGACTGGCTTGTGTACTCGCCGTTCATCCTCGTCCTGGGGGTAATAGCGCATCGCTTGCGTCGCCAGAATAGACCTCAGTCGCTACCACCTGGTCCACCACCTAAGCCGTTGATAGGAAATTATCTTGACGTCCCCAAGGCGGAGCCATGGAAAACATTCTCGCAATGGAGAAAGCTATATGGTCTGTCCTAAAATACCGTACCTTTGGAGGTGTACTCAATAGTGCAAGCAGGCGACCTCGTATACGTGAAAGTTCTCGGGAACAATATTCTCATCCTGAACGACGAGGGAAGTATGCGCGAGCTTCTTGAGAAGAGATCGCAGAAGTATTCTGATCGACCATCGTTTGTGATGGCAAAATACATGGGGATTGAGAACGTGAGTACATGTAGCAGCGAGCTTTATGGCTGAAAACAAACCGAAATTGGACAGAATCTGTCGTTCGCTCCCTACGGTCCAGATTGGAGGCAAGGACGGAAGCTCATACATGGAACCGTCAACCAGGAAGCCGTCAAGAGGTATCACTCGCTGCAGGAGAATGTTACCGCCAGATTTTTGAGGGATTTAGTGGAATATCCCTCAGAAGTCATGAAGCATCTGCATATGTGAGACCAGCTGCGAATCATCTTCATGTTGCCTGACTTGGTATTACCAAGGGCCACGGCTCATATCATCGCGTCCATAACCTATGGGTTTTCTATCGACACCCCAAGCAATGTGGTGAGTGAAACTTTGGTCATCGGCTCCAATCTTTTTGAACCGAGACACGCAGTACCTCGACGAATTTGCCGAAACGGAGCGAATCGTACTGAAAAGTGTGGTTCCAGGGGCCTATCTGGTTGATATGATTCCTCAATGTAAGGTAGTTTTCATCCTGGCAGACAACTAAGCTGAAGGTGATGTAGTATGGTATCTGCCATCCTGGGTCCCATTTAACAGCATACGGCGAATAGCTGAGAGGGGGCGGCAGCGGGTGTCTGATATCGTGCACCGTCCGATAGAGCAGGTGGAACAGGATATTAAACAAGGAGCATCCCCGGCTTCGTTTGTTTCGGATCATTTAAGGGAAAGTGGAAACGATGAAGTGATAAGGCAGCAGTTGCCTTGGGTAGCGTGGTCAATATATGAAGGTACGTTTTTACCCCATTGACCGAGAAGATGGATGACATGGTTATCTGACTGCAAGCTGGAAATGACACGGTGAATATTCCATAACTCCGTGATATGCATCCATCTGACCATGCCAAAGACAAGTGGAACCATGCTGGTCTTCATGCATGCTATGGCGTGCTTCCCAGAGGTCCAGACCCGCATGCGTGAGGAGATACATAGAGTCGTAGGGACTGACCGCCTGCCATCTTTTGTTGACCGGGAACGGCTGCCATATATCAATGCGGCAATTAAGGAGGTGTACCGCTGGAACCCCAACACACCTTTGGGCGCACCAAGGAAATTACAAGATGCGGATGTCTACAGAGGTTTTTTTCAATCATGAGCGGCGAGGAACACTTCTTGACCTCTTGAGCAGGGTACTACATACCGAAAGACACCATTATTATGCCTAATGTCTGGTGAGTAGGAAAAACGTACCCACGAAATGGGCTTATCCTGTAATATAGGTTACTCAGCCGGGACCAGGACAGTGGCATAGATCCAGAAGCATTTTCTCCAGAACGCTTTCTTGATATCCACGTGGATAAAACGGCAATTGATCCTTACAGTTATGCATTTGGCTTTGGCAGGAGGCAAGTGTGCGTCATAACATCTAATGAAACCTGTTAACACCCGCGCCCAGGATGTGCCCAGGGCGCTTTTTAGCAGATAATTCTGTGTTCATGCTTATAACCGGTATGGTGGCGACAGTACGGATTTCGAAACCCAAGGATAGCTATGGCGTAGAAAAACCATTTAATCCTCCGTATATATCTGCAGGTCTGGTCAGGTGCGTCCCAACGAATAATAAACAGAAGGAGCACTCACGTGTTAGCCGATCAAGTTTTCCATATCCATTCGAAGTCGACATCGAACCGGTATCGGACAAAGCAGTGGCGATCGTGAAAGGTAGAACGACGAGTATTGATTGAACATTCGTGTATGTATGGGGAGCACCAAGGCTCTAATGCTGCAACGTACGAGACCAGTCCTGTTGATGACGTAGCAGCATATAGGTGTCACGAACTTACGACAATTCTTGATTTTGACATATGCCCATTCACAATTGCATATTCTAAATCGCGATGTCCCAAAGATGTCGAGGAGCCGTATTACGAAATATCCCGCCACTCATCGAGCGGGCGGCGCTTCTAGAAGTGCAGCAGATTGATTGTGCGCTGTCCCAGCCTCTTCTACTCGTGTTGAGTGGGGCACGACTCGACTCGGACCTGATGATACATCCCGAACCCAGTATATGCCGCGGAGCACGCGTGATTGGACTGAGTGAGGACATGGCAGGGAGACCTCTCGAGTCCATGCTGTACAGGGCCTATGTTATCGGGGACCTCCAGGATGCTCCCTGCTGGTCTGATATCCAGAGTGATGAAGTGCTTCCGTACAGGCTGAGAAGGGTTGAGAATGAGAAACTGCTAGCTGCGAGAGTTGAATGTTTCGAAAATCGCAGAGATGGGGCGGGTCGACATTATAGAGCTACGCAGTCAGTGAGATGAGACGAGCGAAAGTCAATCCCAGAAATGCAGCTATTGTAGACGCTTGAAACGCGTTCACTGAGACGAGAAGGCCTGGTAAAGAGGAAGGTGCCGGGGATAGGGATAGCACCGTATCATGAGGTGTATCGCAGAATTGCATGGCGTTTTGAGGACAGGGACCAAAGTATTCCAGTCAGCTGAAGATGTACGCAAATGAATTCGTGACACGTTAAACTTCTTGAGACTTCTGTACATATTTTGATTAGCAGTACCACAGTCGTTGTGTGAGTACTGGATGAATCATTTCTGCGTTGATTGTAGGCTACGATGAGCGCGTGAACTTGTTTTGGTAGATTTCGCAAAGTTTGAGTCGACAAAATACCCTGGATAGCGGTGCACCATGCCAGCTGGTCGACATCATAAGACCAGATCTCGTACCATATCACCAAGGCTTGGTCTTTGAAAAAAGGATTCGGGAGGCCAAAATAAGCTGCTCAACTCCCATTTTCCAGGGTTTGCATGGAGCCAGTCACACAGGCAATCCTGATAGCGAGAGTCGAAGACTAAGCTAGAGTTGATCATCGTTTGGTGAACAATCAGTTGTTCGCTCATCTGATAGTGCTCGTGCAGGAAGTCAGGCTATCATATCCAGTGTGTACTGTTACAGTGTAGCCGACATTAAACGAGTTCTCCAATCTAGCTTCACGTTCGCCACCTCAGCGCACTCCCCACTAAAAAACCTTGGTCGAGCGTCAGCGGATAACAAGAGTTAAAACAAATATCTCACAAACTCCCAGCCCACCCATGATCCTTTTGCCAACTATACTCCCCGGTGTACTGGGGCGGGCCATTCTCAGTGCATAGATGCCAGTGGCAGCGAACGCGCCGCTTCCTATGACGCGACAAGTCATGCAGTCATTGTAAGATGAAGGCTGAGGGACGAAGGTGGAGCCAGAGTCAGGCGCTGCAGAATTGGTTGTGTTTGATTCAGACGCGTTCATGCCCCTCTAGTTGCGGAAGAAAAGTAAGTCTGGACTGTAGTTGCCTCTTTACAATATTTGGGTGTCACGGAAGGACCCCGAAAACAGGATGGGTATCAAATAATTTATGATTTAGAAAAGAGCGTGTTACTACTAGTACATGCATGAAAGAGTGTACATCTTAGCCTTTAGACAACATCGTAAAGTGCTTTTAAGTGAAAGATGATCGATAGATATATATAACGAGGGGAGGTTTTACAAACGACGAGCACAAGCTAATATTGCCTGTATGCATAACCGAGCATCTCCGAAGGGCGTCTTTGCATGAATTCGGGGCACATGCAGCCCTCAGTCCACCCATTGGCCGTCGTCACGGGTTCGCTAAACATGGTAAAGTCGTCCTCACTATCCACCGGGTCATAGAAGACCAACGACGGGTCTTGGCTGTGAGGGTGTGATTGGTAGGACGAAGCAGAGGGCTGGGACGATGGAGTCCTGTCTGATGCGGAGGGGGCAGCGACACGACCGCCGCCGCGTCCGCTGCGCGGAAGAGGAACATATCCATGTTTTGTTTTGCGATGGCGCGTCAAGGCAGAAGGATCGTGGGTCCTAAAGGTGCAATCATGAGGGCAACCATAGCGTTGCTCGCCGGTACTAAATTTGGTAATCAGATGAACTCATTGATGATAACGCACGAGCACATACTGTTTAGCGGAGTGGACATCGAAGCTTCTTTTTATCAGCGTCGCAAAGTCACATCCCGGAAAGGTGCAGGTGTACACGCTGGATGCAGGCTCATGTGAGTGACCAGTCTAGCATGTAGGATAAACACGTACTTTTCTGCATGCCTAGCCTCATGTCTCTTGAATTCCGTGAACTTGGTGAAAGTTTCGCCGCACTTCTCCTGAGAGCAAACATAGACCTACACATTTTCAGATTCAGTCCTAGTGCATAAAGTATGCTCGTGATTAGGCTCACCTTGGTAGGAGACATTTGAAAGTTGATTATAGAGGGTGCTGCTTGATTCTGTCTTCGGTGAATGCCTGATTCTCCTTGGGGTGATGATGATACCAGGTAGGCATTCGGGCTGGACTATATACGATTCCCAGAGGTGGAAATGACATTGTGCTTTGCGGTGGACAGACGCTTGTGGGGTCCATACAACAACGCTTTGTTGGTGGACTAGTGGACGCGAGCCACGACAAAGCACGAATGCATTGTTAAAGCTTCCACACCCGCTCGAAGGCTTCATTATCCGTTATACGCAATGCTACGAAGATAATTACATTAGCAATCACTGATCAATGGCAGGCGTGACATATATGGATGCCTGTGGTCCCATCTTGGTGGACGATAAGTGGACTCAGTCGCGCAGATGACAACTAGCACGTCATGGGTCCAGCATCGAGTGGACACCGGGGTCGCGGTTTATGCTAGAGATGTATCGATGGATGTTATCATTGTTATGTAACTCGACGTACAGAATTGAGTAAAGAACTGACGATGACACCGAGTTTCAAGATGTCGAACTAGTTTCTTGACACCGACATCCTGGTTTTCGATACTTTTGTCGTAGGGACCCGCCCGCAATCTGTGCAATAAGGTCTAGATATCTTATGCAGAACTTATTTATAATTATGGACATAATGATTTGTGCATTAGATATCTAGGCCGCCGTCATTGATGGTATTGAAGAATGTAGACGAGAGCAGATTCAATCGTTGACTCAAGCTCAAGCTCAAGAGTCGCACAGCCTTGAGTTTCACACGCAAAATAAGTACCAAGATGATAATGTCAAGTTGGGCTTCTCATTGGATCTCACTGGACGAGCGTCAAAAGAACTTGCTACACATATCATTTTACCTTGAAGCACTCGATTACGCCCCGTGCAGATCCTGCAAAGCTTACGACTCACCACACCCCCCCACCGCTAGATGCTAAAAGAATCCATGCAGACATGCAGAGCTGAGGATCGAAAGACTCGGAGGGGCATATTTTATGGATAGCGCCTGCGGAAACCAGTGTCCTACGCTGTAGCACCACATAAGCCTCTTCAAGTCAGTTGATTGGGACGCTGCTGACTCAGTCGTGCATACTTTCCACAACGTCGACATTGAAGGGTCCTCGTGCAGGTCCTGTAAAGACTGCCGTGCATCATACTCCGCCGCCAGACCTGCTAGAGAATACATACAGACTCCAGAGGCAGAGGAGAGTGCAAGCACAATGGGAAAATACAAAAAAAAAACGAAAACATTCAGGAAATGTCAGTACTAGTGTTATTGTATCACAAGTACTGAGTACTGAACGTTTAATGAATCATAAATTCCAATATTTGTTCGAACAAGCAATTGCAAGGTGAAAATCGGCAACGCTGATCCCTAGTTATACATTTACTCCGAATATTGACAATTCAGTGGCAGTATCGTCGACCTTCACTTCTGGGCACAGTAACCAGTCTATATTTCATTCAGTAAATCTTCGACACCGACCTCAGTGTAAGTAATCTCAGCTGCAGCTCTCCTAGTACTTGAAACTGACCAGTAATATCCAGGAATCGGATTGGCCACTATTCCGAGATATCTAGATCCTTCCTATCTCTTCCCTCCGAGGCATCATCATCATCACGGTGCTAGTACTCATCACCGCCGCTTACCTCGTTCCTCTTCTCGCTCCCGTCTATTGGACTCAGATATCACGTCCGTGCACCTTGCTCCCCTCCTCGTTAACCACCCCACTCACTCAGCCTCAATTGTACCAATAAACTGTTGCTTTCCCTCCATGTAGTACTGTCGTCGATTATTCAGCGTGTTCCGAGGCGTAACCTGCTTACAGTGGACTCCTCAGTGGATGCCGGTGATGTTTGGGACAAAAATGGACTCTATACGTCGAAGCACTCTCATGCAACCCATGACCATAAGTCACGATGCCACATCTATTTCATATCGCTTATCTAGTCCTCCTGTCTTCGAAAACCCGTACTTATCTACCTGCCTTAGCAGCCCCCCTCACCAGTCTTGTGTACTCTCCTCCAAGATATGCCCAGTTTAACTCTGCCGGAATGTGCACACTACACCCCCCCTCCAGAAACAAAGGAGGACTGTGAGAGTGTGTCCGATCAATGCAATACATTTGTCTAACGGCTCTCCGTCTAGTGGAATTTGCGGACCTTCCCATCATCGACCTTTCCAAAGCCCATACACCCGAAGGACGCGCACAGCTCTATCCGCAGCTTCGAGATGCACTACGCACCCATGGCTTTCTCTACGCCATCAATCATGGTTATACCCAAGCTCAGGTACGCCTCGTTCTCGTCACTCATGTTCAAAGGTCTCTGAATCAATGTTGTAGCGTGACAGGATCTTTGACCTAGCTGGTGTTCCTTTCAATGACGTCTCTCCAGATGAAAAGAAGACATACACTGCCGATGTCGAGAAAGTCGGGTACTATGCAGGCTATAAACCTCGTCAATTCTGGGTGCGTCGTATTCCACAAGGGACAACATTTTCGAAGCTGATTGCTCTCATTCAGAAAGTCGACACGGATAATCAAATTCTCGATCAGATCGAGCACTATGCAAGTACGTATTACAAATACTCGTGTGATCGATGCTTTTTATGCTTCGACAGTAAACCTCAATGTCGCGAAGCGTCCCCATCCCACGGTCTTGCGCTCCTTCCTTCCAGAACTCGATGATTTTGCTCGCCATAATCACTTCAATATCCTCCACCCGATCCTTCGGTCAGTTCTGTCGCGAGTCCCTTGTTGACGTCTTAGCTTATGAACGCTATCATACAGCTTGATTGCATTGAGCCTCGAGCTGCCCGAGGAAACTTTGGTGGAAAAACACAACTTTGACCGAACGGGAGAAACCTCTGGTTGGTCTTTCTTCTTCTGTATCCAGTCCTAGATTGTTGAGTATATTCGCAGTCAGGTTCATGAAATAGTAAAGGCCCTTTCTTCCCAACTGCTTCTTAACTTATGGACTCCCGCCAAGCTATAGGCGCTCAAATGACGAAGAAGAGAAATCAAAGAATGTCTGGTTGAAGGGACACACAGGTACATTTGATGCATTTTTTACTTCACACTCGTCTCCTGAATCGCGCAGACATTGGCAGCATCACCATTCTATGGAGTCAACCTATCGGGGGGCTGCAAATTATGGCTCCCGACGGGAAATGGAAATGGGTCAGACACATTGACAACGGTTTGGTACGCCCGTAAAACACTATCATGATATCTGCGAACCTGATATTCTGCCATAGGTTATCAATACAGGTGACATGATGACATTCTTCACAGGTGGATACTACAAGCCTACGATCCACCGTGTCATCCAGCCCCCCTCGGACCAACGCGCCTACGACCGTCTGGGTGCATACTACTTCGCGATGCCAGATAACGACGTTCGTTTGTTGCCGTGTGCTGAAAGTCCTGTATTAAGGCGCGTTGGTATCGAGCGTCAGTGTCTTGATGAGGATTCGCCATTGTGCGAGACATGGAGAAAGGGAAGGACGACGGCGTACGGGAGGTCTGATCTTAAGAAGGGGGTGGAACGTGGTGTTGAGGAGGAGGTTATCGAGGGGATTGTGGTGAAACATTATAATTGAGTACTGAAGAGCGGCAGAATGTTCATGTGTTATTGTTATGATTGGCTGACTTTTTGTATGGTTTAGTAGCAATATAGATTTCACAGCTGCGTGGACGTCATTCGCACACGAGGTTCTTTGTCAAATATAGCTGTATGCGCTCCACTGTGCTCTCACGAACAATTAATAGGACGGCGGCCAGGTGTGGAGATGAACAGCGATCTCGTGATAGCGCGCCCGTTTCCTTCCTCAGTGCCGCATGAAGACTCCGTGCTATGGGGTGCTCTACGCACGTAGTCCGTCCAGCAGTGTCAATGGCACAGCGTGGATAGGAGCAAGGCTCGGAGGACGGCTGATGAGAGACGTTGTCAGTAGGCTAGGACTCATAACTTTAGGAGACAGGTAAATGCACCCCGAGCAATGATTCAAGTTTCAAAATTTCCAATGCAAACTCACTGCAGTCCGTTGTATCTTTTCAGCGCCAGAACATGCTTTCGAAAGTTATTGGTGTTCCCTCTGAATCTGTACATTCGCCTGGTATCACGGTCGCGAGCTTTCCGGTCGTTTCAACCAGTTGGTCTGAGCATCGAACTTCAAGTACAGTCCTTGTCGGTACAACAGCAGAAAACAACGGAACATCATAGAACTAGATAGACGACTGATGTGGCATGGCAGTTTGAGTGGAAACTTCAAGAAAGCGGTCATGCTGTCATATTCCCACGGATTTCTTGGCCAGTCGCCGACAGCGAGCGCAGCTGTGACTGCCACGTCTGCTATATCATCCACTGTATACTGGCTAGGCAACACCGAGCATGATGCTGGGAGGGTCGAATGGTACGCCGTGGTTCAGGGCATCAAAGCTGGAAATGCTCGTACAAAGTGCCTGCGATCCGACACTCCATGAGCCCAACTACGCCATTCACCTTGAGATCGCTGAATTAATCAACACCAAGAAAGCTAATACGTCTGTTAATCCTGCTCTTGCAATCTCTAATTCTGACATTGAATTAGCCCTCGCGAAGCAGCGATGCTCATAGCACATCTATCAAACCACCGAAACCCGCATATCGCCATCCTTGCACTCGCGCTTCTCGATACCGTCGTCCAATCGTGCGGCTACCCATTTCACCTCCAGATTTCAACCAAAGAATTCCTGAACGAGCTCGTTCGTCGATTCCCTGAACGCCCACCTCCTTTCCCTGGTCCAGTCATGTCACGGATTCTAGAGCTCATCCATCGATGGAAGGAGGGTATCTGCTCTGATTCCCGCTGGAAAGAGGACTTGGGGAATATCAAGGATATGCACCGGCTTCTTACATTCAAAGGGTACCGCTTTAGGGAGATTCCCCGCCGCGTGGAAGCGCCCCCGACGATGGTGAGTTCGTCTGTGGCTCATGTCTATCTCATGCGTTCATATGACGGTGTAGAATATTAAATCTGCCGACGAGCTTGAGTCGGAAGATCGAGAAGCACAATCTGCTAAACTCCAGGAACTTATCCGGAGAGGTACCCCGCGGGATCTGGTAGCCGCGCAAGAACTCATGAAGTCCCTCGCTGGCGCGAACCCGGAAGCAAAACCCGACTACCGCTCTCAAGCCATGACAGAGCTCAATAAGCTCGAGAGTAAAGTCATTCTACTCAATGAGATGCTCGATAAGTCGATACTACACAAGGGGAGAAGTTCGCATCGGGAGGACGCGTATGACGTGTGTCGATATTCTACTTGGAAAGTTGTATAAATTTCTCACTCGTTGTAACAGCAAGTCGCATCGATATTGAAGTCTGCCCGTCCGAAGCTCCAGAAATGGGTCTCGGACGCAGAAACAGACGACCCTGAGTCGTTAGGTACGTCCCGGTTTTCTTATTCTCCGGCATAGTTCTTATATGCTACTCAGACGCCTTCCTCCAAATCAACGACCGAATCAACAACGTCGTCACCCGCTTCGAGGGCCTTCAAGAAAGGCGACTACAGCATATCCGCCGTCCCAGCTGAACTCGCACAAACGAGGGTCCCTCATTAATTTCGATGATACCTCGCATCATCATCACAAGTCGCACCAGTAGCTGATCTAGCTTCATTATTTGCCTCGCCGCCACAACCCCAATCTTATGCCCGACCATAAGTGCTAGCGCAATGTTCGCCTCACAACTCAGCGCCTCCTTGACGAACAACGCTTCTCTTCCTCTACTTCATCACCGTTCCGAATACCCCATCGCCACAGCCCCAGTTCGGGTCTATCATGCTCGCGCCTACCCCACACGCGGATAACGTCACCCAGTTATTTCGGGGGTAATAACGGAGGGTACGAGCCCTCGAATTCAAGCTCGTCGTTTGGAAGGGGTCCTCATGGATTGGGTATGAGTAGGCCACCAGCGACAGGCATGAGCACGGTTTGCAAAATGGAGGTTTGGGTATTCCTATGAGCACACCGGGATCAAGGGTGAGTATGGGCGCGATGATGGGGCAGACCGCAACCTACTTCGACGCCACCGACGCAGCAGGGGAAGGATCCGTTTTGCAGATCTGGCGGGGTTGTTTTAGGTACCTGTCGTGTGTGTGCTTGTGCTTTACATGGGGTGGGGTGATCGATACTCGAATCCGGATGTTGTGCGGGTTTTGGATCTTGTTATTCTCGGAGGCAAATATAACTTGGACTGAAATAGTATTTATTGCTCGACGTCTACAGAACGATGACTGCTTGCTGGTAATTTTGCAATGTTGAGAGTTATAGTGTTCCCGAACCTCAAACTTGGTATTTATTTTGCGTGTGAAACTTGCAAGGCTGTGCATGTGCGACTCTTTAAGCTTGAGTCAACGATTCGGCCTGTTCTGTTCTCGTCTACATTCTTCAATACCATCAATGACGGTGGCCTAAATATCTAATGCACAAATCGTTATGTCCATAATAAATTTTGCATAAGATATTTAGACCTTATTGCACAAATTGCGGGCGGTTCCCCATGACAAAGGCATAGGCGTCGAAAACTACGGGTGTCCGGTGTCAAGAAACTAGTTCGACATCTTGAAACTCGATATCATTGTCAATTCTTTACTCAACCATATACGTCGAGTTGACCTCCATCGATGCATCTCTAGCATAATCCGTGACCCCGGTGTCCACTCGATGCGGATCCACGACGTACTAGTTTTCCCCTGGGTGGCTGAGCTCAATCCTTATCGTCCACCAAGATGGGGCCACAGTCATCCACATATGTCACGTCTGCCATTGATCAGTGTTTGCTAATGGAATTCTCTTCGTAGCATTGCGTATAACGGATAATGAAGCCTTCGAGCGGATGTGGAAGCTTTAACAATGCATTCGTGCTTTGTCGTGGCTCGCGTCCACTAGTCCACCAACAAAGCGTTGTTGTATGGACCCCACAAGCGTCTGTCCACCGCAAAGCACAATGTCATTTCCACCTCTGGGAATCGTATATAGTCCAGCCCGAATGCCTACCTGGTATCATCATCACCCCAAGGAGAATCAGGCATTCACCGAAGACAGAATCAAGCAGCACCCTCTATAATCAACTTTCAAATGTCTCCTACCAAGGTGAGCCTAATCACGAGCATACTTTATGCACTAGGACTGAATCTGAAAATGTGTAGGTCTATGTTTGCTCTCAGGAGAAGTGCGGCGAAACTTTCACCAAGTTCACGGAATTCAAGAGACATGAGGCTAGGCATGCAGAAAAGTACGTGTTTATCCTACATGCTAGACTGGTCACTCACATGAGCCTGCATCCAGCGTGTACACCTGCACCTTTCCGGGATGTGACTTTGCGACGCTGATAAAAAGAAGCTTCGATGTCCACTCCGCTAAACAGTATGTGCTCGTGCGTTATCATCAATGAGTTCATCTGATTACCAAATTTAGTACCGGCGAGCAACGCTATGGTTGCCCTCATGATTGCACCTTTAGGACCCACGATCCTTCTGCCTTGACGCGCCATCGCAAAACAAAACATGGATATGTTCCTCTTCCGCGCAGCGGACGCGGCGGCGGTCGTTCGCTGCCCCCTCCGCATCAGACAGGACCCCATCGTCCCAGCCCTCTGCTTCGTCCTACCAATCACACCCTCACAGCCAAGACCCGTCGTTGGTCTTCTATGACCCGGTGGATAGTGAGGACGACTTTACCATGTTAGCGAACCCGTGACGACGGCCAATGGGTGGACTGAGGGCTGCATGTGCCCCGAATTCATGCAAAGACGCCTTCGGAGATGTTGGTTATGCATATAGGCAATATTA